>NW_026453768.1:0-72584 GCF_943734755.1 Anopheles moucheti
ACGAACTTTGTACTTTGCTATGAAGTTCCACCAGGAATGAGTTTACATGCAAAAACTGTCTATTTCAACTAACTTTGTCCATCCAAAACGAACTTTGTTCTTTGCTATGAAGTTCCACCAGGAATGAGTTTTCATGCAAAAACTGTCTATTTCAACTAAATTGATCCATCCAAAACGAACTTTGTACTTTGCTATGAAGTTCCACCAGGAATGAGTTTTCATGCAAAAACTGTCTATTTCAACTAAATTCATCCATCCAAAACGAACTTTGTACTTTGCTATGAAGTTCCACCAGGAATGAGTTTTCATGCAAAAACTGTCTATTTCAACTAACTTTGTCCATCCAAAACGAACTTTGTACTTTGCTATGAAGTTCCACCAGGAATGAGTTTTTATGCAAAAACTGTCTTTTTTAACTAACTTTGTCCATCCAAAACGAACTTTGTACTTTGCTATGAAGTTCCACCAGGAATGAGTTTTCATGCAAAAACTGTCTATTTCAACTAACTTTGTCCATCCAAAACGAACTTTGTACTTTGCTATGAAGTTCCACCAGGAATGAGTTTTCATGCAAAAACTGTCTATTTCAACTAACTTTGTCCATCCAAAACGAACTTTGTACTTTGCTATGAAGTTCCACCAGGAATGAGTTTTCATGCAAAAACTGTCTATTTCAACTAAATTGATCCATCCAAAACGAACTTTGTACTTTGCTATGAAGTTCCACCAGGAATGAGTTTTCATGCAAAAACTGTCTATTTCAACTAAATTGATCCATCCAAAACGAACTTTGTACTTTGCTATGAAGTTCCACCAGGAATGAGTTTTCATGCAAAAACTGTCTATTTCAACTAACTTTGTCCATCCAAAACGAACTTTGTACTTTGCTATGAAGTTCCACCAGGAATGAGTTTTTATGCAAAAACTGTCTTTTTTAACTAACTTTGTCCATCCAAAACGAACTTTGTACTTTGCTATGAAGTTCCACCAGGAATGAGTTTTCATGCAAAAACTGTCTATTTCAACTAACTTTGTCCATCCAAAACGAACTTTGTACTTTGCTATGAAGTTCCACCAGGAATGAGTTTTCATGCAAAAACTGTCTATTTCAACTAACTTTGTCCATCCAAAACGAACTTTGTACTTTGCTATGAAGTTCCACCAGGAATGAGTTTTCATGCAAAAACTGTCTATTTCAACTAACTTTGTCCATCCAAAACGAACTTTGTACTTTGCTATGAAGTTCCACCAGGAATGAGTTTTCATGCAAAAACTGTCTATTTCAACTAAATTGATCCATCCAAAACGAACTTTGTACTTTGCTATGACGTTCCACCAGGAATGAGTTTTCATGCAAAAACTGTCTATTTCAACTAACTTTGTCCATCCAAAACGAACTTTGTACTTTGCTATGAAGTTCCACCAGGAATGAGTTTTTATGCAAAAACTGTCTTTTTTAACTAACTTTGTCCATCCAAAACGAACTTTGTACTTTGCTATGAAGTTCCACCAGGAATGAGTTTTCATGCAAAAACTGTCTATTTCAACTAACTTTGTCCATCCAAAACGAACTTTGTACTTTGCTATGAAGTTCCACCAGGAATGAGTTTTCATGCTAAACCTGTCTATTTCAACTAAATTGATCCATCCAAAACGAACTTTGTACTTTGCTATGAAGTTCCACCAGGAATGAGTTTTTCATGCAAAAACTGTCTATTTCAACTAAATTGATCCATCCAAAACGAACTTTGTACTTTGCGATGAAGTTCCACCAGGAATGAGTTTTCATGCAAAAACTGTCTATTTCAACTAACTTTGTCCATCCAAAACGAACTTTGTACTTTGCTATGAAGTTCCACCAGGAATGAGTTTTTATGCAAAAACTGTCTATTTCAACTAACTTTGTCCATCCAAAACGAACTTTGTACTTTGCTATGAAGTTCCACCAGGAATGAGTTTTCATGCAAAAACTGTCTATTTCAACTAACTTTGTCCATCCAAAACGAACTTTGTACTTTGCTATGAAGTTCCACCAGGAATGAGTTTTCATGCAAAAACTGTCTATTTCAACTAACTTTGTCCATCCAAAACGAACTTTGTACTTTGCTATGAAGTTCCACCAGGAATGAGTTTTCATGCAAAAACTGTCTATTTCAACTAACTTTGTCCATCCAAAACGAACTTTGTACTTTGCTATGAAGTTCCACCAGGAATGAGTTTTCATGCAAAAACTGTCTATTTCAACTAACTTTGTCCATCCAAAACGAACTTTGTACTTTGCTATGAAGTTCCACCAGGAATGAGTTTTCATGCAAAAACTGTCTATTTCAACTAACTTTGTCCATCCAAAACGAACTTTGTACTTTGCTATGAAGTTCCACCAGGAATGAGTTTTCATGCAAAAACTGTCTATTTCAACTAACTTTGTCCATCCAAAACGAACTTTGTACTTTGCTATGAAGTTCCACCAGGAATGAGTTTTTATGCAAAAACTGTCTATTTCAACTTAATTCGTCCATCCAAAACGAACTTTGTACTTTGCTATGAAGTTCCACCAGGAATGAGTTTTCATGCAAAAACTGTCTATTTCAACTTAATTCGTCCATCCAAAACGAACTTTGTATTTTGCTATGAAGTTCCACCAGGAATGAGTTTTTATGCAAAAACTGTCTTTTTTAACTAACTTTGTCCATCCAAAACGAACTTTGTACTTTGCTATGAAGTTCCACCAGGAATGAGTTTTCATGCAAAAAACTGTCTATTTCAACTAACTTTGTCCACCCCAAAACGAACTTTGTACTTTGCTATGAAGTTCCACCAGGAATGAGTTTTCATGCAAAAACTGTCTATTTCAACTAACTTTGTCCCATCCAAAACGAACTTTGTACTTTGCTATGAAGTTCCACCAGGAATGAGTTTTCATGCAAAAAACTGTCTATTTCAACTAAATTGATCCATCCAAAACGAACTTTGTACTTTGCTATGAAGTTCCACCAGGAATGAGTTTTCATGCAAAAACTGTCTATTTCAACTAAATTGATCCATCCAAAACGAACTTTGTACTTTGCTATGAAGTTCCACCAGGAATGAGTTTTCATGCAAAAACTGTCTATTTCAACTAACTTTGTCCATCCAAAACGAACTTTGTACTTTGCTATGAAGTTCCACCAGGAATGAGTTTTTATGCAAAAACTGTCTTTTTTAACTAACTTTGTCCATCCAAAACGAACTTTGTACTTTGCTATGAAGTTCCACCAGGAATGAGTTTTCATGCAAAAACTGTCTATTTCAACTAACTTTGTCCATCCAAAACGAACTTTGTACTTTGCTATGAAGTTCCACCAGGAATGAGTTTTCATGCAAAAACTGTCTATTTCAACTAACTTTGTCCATCCAAAACGAACTTTGTACTTTGCTATGAAGTTCCACCAGGAATGAGTTTTCATGCAAAAACTGTCTATTTCAACTAACTTTGTCCATCCAAAACGAACTTTGTACTTTGCTATGAAGTTCCACCAGGAATGAGTTTTCATGCAAAAACTGTCTATTTCAACTAAATTGATCCATCCAAAACGAACTTTGTACTTTGCTATGAAGTTCCACCAGGAATGAGTTTTCATGCAAAAACTGTCTATTTCAACTAACTTTGTCCATCCAAAACGAACTTTGTACTTTGCTATGAAGTTCCACCAGGAATGAGTTTTTATGCAAAAACTGTCTATTTCAACTAACTTTGTCCATCCAAAACGAACTTTGTACTTTGCTATGAAGTTCCACCAGGAATGAGTTTTCATGCAAAAACTGTCTATTTCAACTAACTTTGTCCATCCAAAACGAACTTTGTACTTTGCTATGAAGTTCCACCAGGAATGAGTTTTCATGCTAAACCTGTCTATTTCAACTAAATTGATCCATCCAAAACGAACTTTGTACTTTGCTTTGAAGTTCCACCAGGAATGAGTTTTCATGCAAAAACTGTCTATTTCAACTAAATTGATCCATCCAAAACGAACTTTGTACTTTGCTATGAAGTTCCACCAGGAATGAGTTTTCATGCAAAAACTGTCTATTTCAACTAACTTTGTCCATCCAAAACGAACTTTGTACTTTGCTATGAAGTTCCACCAGGAATGAGTTTTCATGCAAAAACTGTCTATTTCAACTAACTTTGTCCATCCAAAACGAACTTTGTACTTTGCTATGAAGTTCCACCAGGAATGAGTTTTCATGCAAAAACTGTCTATTTCAACTAAATTGATCCATCCAAAACGAACTTTGTACTTTGCTATGAAGTTCCACCAGGAATGAGTTTTCATGCAAAAACTGTCTATTTCAACTAACTTTGTCCATCCAAAACGAACTTTGTACTTTGCTATGAAGTTCCACCAGGAATGAGTTTTCATGCAAAAACTGTCTATTTCAACTAACTTTGTCCATCCAAAACGAACTTTGTACTTTGCTATGAAGTTCCACCAGGAATGAGTTTTCATGCAAAAACTGTCTATTTCAACTAACTTTGTCCATCCAAAACGAACTTTGTACTTTGCTATGAAGTTCCACCAGGAATGAGTTTTCATGCAAAAACTGTCTATTTCAACTAACTTTGTCCATCCAAAACGAACTTTGTACTTTGCTATGAAGTTCCACCAGGAATGAGTTTTCATGCAAAAACTGTCTATTTCAACTAAATTGATCCATCCAAAACGAACTTTGTACTTTGCTATGAAGTTCCACCAGGAATGAGTTTTCATGCAAAAACTGTCTATTTCAACTAACTTTGTCCATCCAAAACGAACTTTGTACTTTGCTATGAAGTTCCACCAGGAATGAGTTTTCATGCAAAAACTGTCTATTTCAACTAACTTTGTCCATCCAAAACGAACTTTGTACTTTGCTATGAAGTTCCACCAGGAATGAGTTTTCATGCAAAAACTGTCTATTTCAACTAAATTGATCCATCCAAAACGAACTTTGTACTTGGCTATGAAGTTCCACCAGGAATGAGTTTTCATGCAAAAACTGTCTATTTCAACTAAATTCATCCATCCAAAACGAACTTTGTACTTTGCTATGAAGTTCCACCAGGAATGAGTTTTCATGCAAGAACTGTCTATTTCAACTAACTTTGTCCATCCAAAACGAACTTTGTACTTTGCTATGAAGTTCCACCAGGAATGAGTTTTCATGCAAAAACTGTCTATTTCAACTAACTTTGTCCATCCAAAACGAACTTTGTACTTTGCTATGAAGTTCCACCAGGAATGAGTTTTCATGCAAAAACTGTCTATTTCAACTAACTTTGTCCATCCAAAACGAACTTTGTACTTTGCTATGAAGTTCCACCAGGAATGAGTTTTCATGCAAAAACTGTCTATTTCAACTAAATTGATCCATCCAAAACGAACTTTGTACTTTGCTATGAAGTTCCACCAGGAATGAGTTTTCATGCAAAAACTGTCTATTTCAACTAAATTCATCCATCCAAAACGAACTTTGTACTTTGCTATGAAGTTCCACCAGGAATGAGTTTTCATGCAAAAACTGTCTATTTCAACTAACTTTGTCCATCCAAAACGAACTTTGTACTTTGCTATGAAGTTCCACCAGGAATGAGTTTTCATGCAAAAACTGTCTATTTCAACTAACTTTGTCCATCCAAAACGAACTTTGTACTTTGCTATGAAGTTCCACCAGGAATGAGTTTTCATGCAAAAACTGTCTATTTCAACTAACTTTGTCCATCCAAAACGAACTTTGTACTTTGCTATGAAGTTCCACCAGGAATGAGTTTTCATGCAAAAACTGTCTATTTCAACTAACTTTGTCCATCCAAAACGAACTTTGTACTTTGCTATGAAGTTCCACCAGGAATGAGTTTTCATGCAAAAACTGTCTTTTTCAACTCACTTCGTCCATCCAAAACGAACTTTGTACTTTGCTATGAAGTTCCACCAGGAATGAGTTTTCATGCAAAAACTGTCTTTTTTAACTAACTTTGTCCATCCAAAACGAACTTTGTACTTTGCTATGAAGTTCCACCAGGAATGAGTTTTTATGCAAAAACTGTCTATTTCAACTTAATTCGTCCATCCAAAACGAACTTTGTACTTTGCTATGAAGTTCCACCAGGAATGAGTTTTTATGCAAAAACTGTCTATTTCAACTAACTTTGTCCATCCAAAACGAACTTTGTACTTTGCTATGAAGTTCCACCAGGAATGAGTTTTCATGCAAAAACTGTCTATTTCAACTAACTTTGTCCATCCAAAACGAACTTTGTACTTTGCTATGAAGTTCCACCAGGAATGAGTTTTTATGCAAAAACTGTCTATTTCAACTAACTTTGTCCATCCAAAACGAACTTTGTTCTTTGCTATGAAGTTCCACCAGGAATGAGTTTTCATGCAAAAACTGTCTATTTCAACTAACTTTGTCCATCCAAAACGAACTTTGTACTTTGCAAGGACGTTCCACCAGGAATGAGTTTTCATGCAAAAACTGTCTATTTCAACTAACTTTGTCCATCCAAAACGAACTTGGTACTTTGCTATGAAGTTCCACCAGGAATGAGTTTTCATGCAAAAACTGTCTATTTCAACTAAATTGATCCATCCAAAACGAACTTTGTACTTTGCTATGAAGTTCCACCAGGAATGAGTTTTCATGCAAAAACTGTCTATTTCAACTAACTTTGTCCATCCAAAACGAACTTTGTACTTTGCTATGAAGTTCCACCAGGAATGAGTTTTCATGCAAAAACTGTCTATTTCAACTAAATTGATCCATCCAAAACGAACTTTGTACTTTGCTATGAAGTTCCACCAGGAATGAGTTTTCATGCAAAAACTGTCTATTTCAACTAAATTCATCCATCCAAAACGAACTTTGTACTTTGCTATGAAGTTCCACCAGGAATGAGTTTTCATGCAAAAACTGTCTATTTCAACTAACTTTGTCCATCCAAAACGAACTTTGTACTTTGCTATGAAGTTCCACCAGGAATGAGTTTTTATGCAAAAACTGTCTATTTCAACTAACTTTGTCCATCCAAAACGAACTTTGTACTTTGCTATGAAGTTCCACCAGGAATGAGTTTTCATGCAAAAACTGTCTATTTCAACTCACTTTGTCCATCCAAAACGAACTTTGTACTTTGCTATGAAGTTCCACCAGGAATGAGTTTTCATGCAAAAACTGTCTTTTTTAACTAACTTTGTCCATCTAAAACGAACTTTGTACTTTGCTATGAAGTTCTACCAGGAATGAGTTTTCATGCAAAAACTGTCTATTTCAACTTAATTCGTCCATCTGATTCGAACTTTGTACTTTGCTATGAAGTTCCACCAGGAATGAGTTTTCATACAAAAACTGTCTATTTCAACTTAATTCGTCCATCCAAAACGAACTTTGTACTTTGCTATGAAGTTCCACCAGGAATGAGTTTTTATGCAAAAACTGTCTATTTCAACTAAATTGATCCATCCAAAACGAACTTTGTACTTTGCTATGAAGTTCCACCAGGAATGAGTTTTCATGCAAAAACTGTCTATTTCAACTAACTTTGTCCATCTAAAACGAACTTTGTACTTTGCTATGAAGTTCCACCAGGAATGAGTTTTCATGCAAAAACTGTCTATTTCAACTTAATTCGTCCATCTGATTCGAACTTTGTACTTTGCTATGAAGTTCCACCAGGAATGAGTTTTCATGCAAAAACTGTCTATTTCAACTTAATTCGTCCATCTGATTCGAACTTTGTACTTTGCTATGAAGTTCCACCAGGAATGAGTTTTCATACAAAAACTGTCTATTTCAACTAAATTGATCCATCCAAAACGAACTTTGTACTTTGCTATGAAGTTCCACCAGGAATGAGTTTTTATGCAAAAACTGTCTATTTCAACTAAATTGATCCATCCAAAACGAACTTTGTACTTTGCTATGAAGTTCCACCAGGAATGAGTTTTCATGCAAAAACTGTCGATTTCAACTAACTTTGTCCATCTAAAACGAACTTTGTACTTTGCTATGAAGTTCCACCAGGAATGAGTTTTTATGCAAAAACTGTCTATTTCAACTAAATTGATCCATCCAAAACGAACTTTGTACTTTGCTATGAAGTTCCACCAGGAATGAGTTTTTATGCAAAAACTGTCTATTTCAACTAAATTGATCCATCCAAAACGAACTTTGTACTTTGCTATGAAGTTCCACCAGGAATGAGTTTTCATGCAAAAACTGTCTATTTCAACTAACTTTGTCCATCTAAAACGAACTTTGTACTTTGCTATGAAGTTCTACCAGGAATGAGTTTTCATGCAAAAACTGTCTATTTCAACTTAATTCGTCCATCTGATTCGAACTTTGTACTTTGCTATGAAGTTCCACCAGGAATGAGTTTTCATACAAAAACTGTCTATTTCAACTTAATTGATCCATCCAAAACGAACTTTATACTTTGCTATGAAGTTCCACCAGGAATGAGTTTTCATACAAAAACTGTCTATTTCAACTTAATTCGTCCATCTGATTCGAACTTTGTACTTTGCTATGAAGTTCCACCAGGAATGAGTTTTCATACAAAAACTGTCTATTTCAACTTAATTCGTCCATCCAAAACGAACTTTGTACTTTGCTATGAAGTTCCACCAGGAATGAGTTTTCATGCAAAAACTGTCTATTTCAACTTAATTCGTCCATCTGATTCGAACTTTGTACTTTGCTATGAAGTTCCACCAGGAATGAGTTTTCATGCAAAAACTGTCTATTTCAACTAACTTTGTCCATCCAAAACGAACTTTGTACTTTGCTATGAAGTTCCACCAGGAATGAGTTTTCATACAAAAACTGTCTATTTCAACTTAATTCGTCCATCTGATTCGAACTTTGTACTTTGCTATGAAGTTCCACCAGGAATGAGTTTTCATGCAAAAACTGTCTATTTCAACTAAATTGATCCATCCAAAACGAACTTTGTACTTTGCTATGAAGTTCCACCAGGAATGAGTTTTCATACAAAAACTGTCTATTTCAACTTAATTCGTCCATCCAAAACGAACTTTGTACTTTGCTATGAAGTTCCACCAGGAATGAGTTTTCATGCTAAAACTGTCTATTTCAACTAACTTTGTCCATCCAAAACGAACTTTGTACTTTGCTATGAAGTTCCACCAGGAATGAGTTTTCATGCAAAAACTGTCTATTTCAACTAAATTGATCCATCCAAAACGAACTTTGTACTTTGCTATGAAGTTCCACCAGGAATGAGTTTTCATGCAAAAACTGTCTATTTCAACTAAATTGATCCATCCAAAACGAACTTTGTACTTTGCTATGAAGTTCCACCAGGAATGAGTTTTTATGCAAAAGCTGTCTATTTCAACTAACTTTGTCCATCCAAAACGAACTTTGTACTTTGCTATGAAGTTCCACCAGGAATGAGTTTTTATGCAAAAACTGTCTATTTCAACTTAATTCGTCCATCCGATACGAACTTTGTACTTTGCTATGAAGTTCTACCAGGAATGAGTTTTCATGCAAGAACTGTCTATTTCAACTAAATTGATCCATCCAAAACGAACTTTGTACTTTGCTATGAAGTTCCACCAGGAATGAGTTTTCATGCAAAAACTGTCTATTTCAACTAAATTGATCCATCCAAAACGAACTTTGTACTTTGCTATGAAGTTCCACCAGGAATGAGTTTTTATGCAAAAACTGTCTATTTCAACTAACTTTGTCCATCCAAAACGAACTTTGTACTTTGCTATGAAGTTCCACCAGGAATGAGTTTTCATGCAAAAACTGTCTATTTCAACTAACTTTGTCCATCTAAAACGAACTTTGTACTTTGCTATGAAGTTCCACCAGGAATGAGTTTTCATGCAAAAACTGTCTATTTCAACTAAATTGATCCATCCAAAACGAACTTTGTACTTTGCTATGAAGTTCCACCAGGAATGAGTTTTCATGCAAAAACTGTCTATTTCAACTAACTTTGTCCATCCAAAACGAACTTTGTACTTTGCTATGAAGTTCCACCAGGAATGAGTTTTCATGCAAAAACTGTCTATTTCAACTTAATTCGTCCATCCGATACGAACTTTGTACTTTGCTATGAAGTTCCACCAGGAATGAGTTTTCATACAAAAACTGTCTATTTCAACTTAATTCGTCCATCCGATACGAACTTTGTACTTTGCTATGAAGTTCCACCAGGAATGAGTTTTCATGCAAAAACTGTCTATTTCAACTAACTTTGTCCATCTAAAACGAACTTTGTACTTTGCTATGAAGTTCCACCAGGAATGAGTTTTCATGCAAAAACTGTCTATTTCAACTAAATTGATCCATCCAAAACGAACTTTGTACTTTGCTATGAAGTTCCACCAGGAATGAGTTTTCATGCAAAAACTGTCTATTTCAACTAACTTTGTCCATCCAAAACGAACTTTGTACTTTGCTATGAAGTTCCACCAGGAATGAGTTTTCATGCAAAAACTGTCTATTTCAACTAACTTTGTCCATCCAAAACGAACTTTGTACTTTGCTATGAAGTTCCACCAGGAATGAGTTTTCATGCAAAAACTGTCTATTTCAACTAAATTGATCCATCCAAAACGAACTTTGTACTTTGCTATGAAGTTCCACCAGGAATGAGTTTTTATGCAAAAACTGTCTATTTCAACTAACTTTGTCCATCCAAAACGAACTTTGTACTTTGCTATGAAGTTCCACCAGGAATGAGTTTTCATGCAAAAACTGTCTATTTCAACTAACTTTGTCCATCCAAAACGAACTTTGTACTTTGCTATGAAGTTCCACCAGGAATGAGTTTTCATGCAAAAACTGTCTATTTCAACTAACTTTGTCCATCTAAAACGAACTTTGTACTTTGCTATGAAGTTCCACCAGGAATGAGTTTTCATGCAAAAACTGTCTATTTCAACTAACTTTGTCCATCCAAAACGAACTTTGTACTTTGCTATGAAGTTCCACCAGGAATGAGTTTTTATGCAAAAACTGTCTATTTCAACTAACTTTGTCCATCGAAAACGAACTTTGTACTTTGCTATGAAGTTCCACCAGGAATGAGTTTTCATACAAAAACTGTCTATTTCAACTTAATTCGTCCATCCGATACGAACTTTGTACTTTGCTATGAAGTTCCACCAGGAATGAGTTTTCATGCAAAAACTGTCTATTTCAACTAACTTTGTCCATCTAAAACGAACTTTGTACTTTGCTATGAAGTTCCACCAGGAATGAGTTTTCATGCAAAAACTGTCTATTTCAACTAAATTGATCCATCCAAAACGAACTTTGTACTTTGCTATGAAGTTCCACCAGGAATGAGTTTTCATGCAAAAACTGTCTATTTCAACTAACTTTGTCCATCCAAAACGAACTTTGTACTTTGCTATGAAGTTCCACCAGGAATGAGTTTTCATGCAAAAACTGTCTATTTCAACTAACTTTGTCCATCTAAAACGAACTTTGTACTTTGCTATGAAGTTCCACCAGGAATGAGTTTTTATGCAAAAGCTGTCTATTTCAACTAACTTTGTCCATCCAAAACGAACTTTGTACTTTGCTATGAAGTTCCACCAGGAATGAGTTTTCATGCAAAAACTGTCTATTTCAACTAACTTTGTCCATCCAAAACGAACTTTGTACTTTGCTATGAAGTTCCACCAGGAATGAGTTTTCATGCAAAAACTGTCTATTTCAACTAACTTTGTCCATCCAAAACGAACTTTGTACTTTGCTATGAAGTTCCACCAGGAATGAGTTTTCATGCAAAAACTGTCTATTTCAACTAACTTTGTCCATCTAAAACGAACTTTGTACTTTGCTATGAAGTTCCACCAGGAATGAGTTTTCATGCAAAAACTGTCTATTTCAACTAACTTTGTCCATCCAAAACGAACTTTGTACTTTGCTATGAAGTTCCACCAGGAATGAGTTTTCATGCAAAAACTGTCTATTTCAACTAACTTTGTCCATCCAAAACGAACTTTGTACTTTGCTATGAAGTTCCACCAGGAATGAGTTTTCATGCAAAAACTGTCTATTTCAACTAAATTGATCCATCCAAAACGAACTTTGTACTTTGCTATGAAGTTCCACCAGGAATGAGTTTTCATGCAAAAACTGTCTATTTCAACTAACTTTGTCCATCCAAAACGAACTTTGTACTTTGCTATGAAGTTCCACCAGGAATGAGTTTTCATGCAAAAACTGTCTATTTCAACTAACTTTGTCCATCCAAAACGAACTTTGTACTTTGCTATGAAGTTCCACCAGGAATGAGTTTTTATGCAAAAACTGTCTATTTCAACTAACTTTGTCCATCCAAAACGAACTTTGTACTTTGCTATGAAGTTCCACCAGGAATGAGTTTTCATGCAAAAACTGTCTATTTCAACTAAATTGATCCATCCAAAACGAACTTTGTACTTTGCTATGAAGTTCCACCAGGAATGAGTTTTTATGCAAAAGCTGTCTATTTCAACTAACTTTGTCCATCCAAAACGAACTTTGTACTTTGCTATGAAGTTCCACCAGGAATGAGTTTTCATGCAAAAACTGTCTATTTCAACTAACTTTGTCCATCCAAAACGAACTTTGTACTTTGCTATGAAGTTCCACCAGGAATGAGTTTTCATGCAAAAACTGTCTATTTCAACTAACTTTGTCCATCTAAAACGAACTTTGTACTTTGCTATGAAGTTCCACCAGGAATGAGTTTTCATGCAAAAACTGTCTATTTCAACTAACTTTGTCCATCCAAAACGAACTTTGTACTTTGCTATGAAGTTCCACCAGGAATGAGTTTTTATGCAAAAATTGTCTATTTCAACTAACTTTGTCCATCGAAAACGAACTTTGTACTTTGCTATGAAGTTCCACCAGGAATGAGTTTTCATACAAAAACTGTCTATTTCAACTTAATTCGTCCATCCGATACGAACTTTGTACTTTGCTATGAAGTTCCACCAGGAATGAGTTTTCATGCAAAAACTGTCTATTTCAACTAACTTTGTCCATCTAAAACGAACTTTGTACTTTGCTATGAAGTTCCACCAGGAATGAGTTTTCATGCAAAAACTGTCTATTTCAACTAAATTGATCCATCCAAAACGAACTTTGTACTTTGCTATGAAGTTCCACCAGGAATGAGTTTTCATGCAAAAACTGTCTATTTCAACTAACTTTGTCCATCCAAAACGAACTTTGTACTTTGCTATGAAGTTCCACCAGGAATGAGTTTTCATGCAAAAACTGTCTATTTCAACTAACTTTGTCCGTCTAAAACGAACTTTGTACTTTGCTATGAAGTTCCACCAGGAATGAGTTTTCATGCAAAAACTGTCTATTTCAACTAAATTGATCCATCCAAAACGAACTTTGTACTTTGCTATGAAGTTCCACCAGGAATGAGTTTTCATGCAAAAACTGTCTATTTCAACTAACTTTGTCCATCCAAAACGAACTTTGTACTTTGCTATGAAGTTCCACCAGGAATGAGTTTTCATGCAAAAACTGTCTATTTCAACTAAATTGATCCATCCAAAACGAACTTTTTACTTTGCTATGAAGTTCCACCAGGAATGAGTTTTTATGCAAAAATTGTCTATTTCAACTAACTTTGTCCATCCAAAACGAACTTTGTACTTTGCTATGAAGTTCCACCAGGAATGAGTTTTCATGCAAAAACTGTCTATTTCAACTAACTTTGTCCATCTAAAACGAACTTTGTACTTTGCTATGAAGTTCCACCAGGAATGAGTTTTCATGCAAAAACTGTCTATTTCAACTAAATTGATCCATCCAAAACGAACTTTGTACTTTGCTATGAAGTTCCACCAGGAATGAGTTTTCATGCAAAAACTGTCTATTTCAACTAACTTTGTCCATCCAAAACGAACTTTGTACTTTGCTATGAAGTTCCACCAGGAATGAGTTTTCATGCAAAAACTGTCTATTTCAACTAACTTTGTCCGTCTAAAACGAACTTTGTACTTTGCTATGAAGTTCCACCAGGAATGAGTTTTCATGCAAAAACTGTCTATTTCAACTAAATTGATCCATCCAAAACGAACTTTGTACTTTGCTATGAAGTTCCACCAGGAATGAGTTTTCATGCAAAAACTGTCTATTTCAACTAACTTTGTCCGTCTAAAACGAACTTTGTACTTTGCTATGAAGTTCCACCAGGAATGAGTTTTCATGCAAAAACTGTCTATTTCAACTAAATTGATCCATCCAAAACGAACTTTTTACTTTGCTATGAAGTTCCACCAGGAATGAGTTTTTATGCAAAAACTGTCTATTTCAACTAACTTTGTCCATCCAAAACGAACTTTGTACTTTGCTATGAAGTTCCACCAGGAATGAGTTTTCATGCAAAAACTGTCTATTTCAACTAAATTGATCCATCCAAAACGAACTTTGTACTTTGCTATGAAGTTCCACCAGGAATGAGTTTTTATGCAAAAGCTGTCTATTTCAACTAACTTTGTCCATCCAAAACGAACTTTGTACTTTGCTATGAAGTTCCACCAGGAATGAGTTTTCATGCAAAAACTGTCTATTTCAACTAACTTTGTCCATCTAAAACGAACTTTGTACTTTGCTATGAAGTTCTACCAGGAATGAGTTTTCATGCAAGAACTGTCTATTTCAACTAAATTGATCCATCCAAAACGAACTTTGTACTTTGCTATGGAGTTTCACCAGGAATGAGTTTTTATGCAAAAACTGTCTATTTCAACTAACTTTGTCCATCCAAAACGAACTTTGTACTTTGCTATGAAGTTCCACCAGGAATGAGTTTTCATGCAAAAACTGTCTATTTCAACTAACTTTGTCCATCCAAAACGAACTTTGTACTTTGCTATGAAGTTCCACCAGGAATGAGTTTTCATGCAAAAACTGTCTATTTTAACTAAATTGATCCATCCAAAACGAACTTTGTACTTTGCTATGAAGTTCCACCAGGAATGAGTTTTCATGCAAAAACTGTCTATTTCAACTAAATTGATCCATCTAAAACGAACTTTGTACTTTGCTATGAAGTTCTACCAGGAATGAGTTTTCATGCAAGAACTGTCTATTTCAACTAAATTGATCCATCCAAAACGAACTTTGTACTTTGCTATGGAGTTCCACCAGGAATGAGTTTTTATGCAAAAACTGTCTATTTCAACTAACTTTGTCCATCCAAAACGAACTTTGTACTTTGCTATGAAGTTCCACCAGGAATGAGTTTTCATGCAAAAACTGTCTATTTCAACTAAATTGATCCATCCAAAACGAACTTTGTACTTTGCTATGAAGTTCCACCAGGAATGAGTTTTTATGCAAAAGCTGTCTATTTCAACTAACTTTGTCCATCCAAAACGAACTTTGTACTTTGCTATGAAGTTCCACCAGGAATGAGTTTTCATGCAAAAACTGTCTATTTCAACTAACTTTGTCCATCTAAAACGAACTTTGTACTTTGCTATGAAGTTCTACCAGGAATGAGTTTTCATGCAAGAACTGTCTATTTCAACTAAATTGATCCATCCAAAACGAACTTTGTACTTTGCTATGGAGTTCCACCAGGAATGAGTTTTTATGCAAAAACTGTCTATTTCAACTAACTTTGTCCATCCAAAACGAACTTTGTACTTTGCTATGAAGTTCCACCAGGAATGAGTTTTCATGCAAAAACTGTCTATTTCAACTAACTTTGTCCATCCAAAACGAACTTTGTACTTTGCTATGAAGTTCCACCAGGAATGAGTTTTCATGCAAAAACTGTCTATTTTAACTAAATTGATCCATCCAAAACGAACTTTGTACTTTGCTATGAAGTTCCACCAGGAATGAGTTTTCATGCAAGAACTGTCTATTTCAACTAAATTGGTGCATCCGATACGAACTTTGTTCTTTGCTATGAAGTTCCACCAGGAATGAGTTTACATGCAAAAACTGTCTATTTCAACTAAATTGATCCATCCAAAACGAACTTTGTACTTTGCTATGAAGTTCCACCAGGAATGAGTTTTCATGCAAAAACTGTCTATTTCAACTAAATTGATCCATCCAAAACGAACTTTGTACTTTTCTATGAAGTTCTACCAGGAATGAGTTTTCATGCAAGAACTGTTAATTTCAACTAACTTTGTCCATCCAAAACGAACTTTGTACTTTGCTATGAAGTTCCACCAGGAATGAGTTTTCATGCAAAAACTGTCTATTTCAACTAACTTTGTCCATCCAAAACGAACTTTGTACTTTGCTATGAAGTTCCACCAGGAATGAGTTTTCATGCAAAAACTGTCTATTTTAACTAAATTGATCCATCCAAAACGAACTTTGTACTTTGCTATGAAGTTCCACCAGGAATGAGTTTTCATGCAAAAACTGTCTATTTCAACTAAATTGATCCATCCAAAACGAACTTTGTACTTTGCTATGAAGTTCCACCAGGAATGAGTTTTCATGCAAAAACTGTCTATTTCAACTTAATTCGTCCATCCGATACGAACTTTGTACTTTGCTATGAAGTTCTACCAGGAATGAGTTTTCATGCAAGAACTGTCTATTTCAACTAAATTGATCCATCCAAAACGAACTTTGTACTTTGCTATGAAGTTCCACCAGGAATGAGTTTTCATGCAAAAACTGTCTATTTCAACTAAATTGATCCATCCAAAACGAACTTTGTACTTTGCTATGAAGTTCCACCAGGAATGTGTTTTCATGCAAGAACTGTCTATTTCAACTAAATTGATCCATCCAAAACGAACTTTGTACTTTGCTATGAAGTTCCACCAGGAATGAGTTTTCATGCAAAAACTGTCTATTTCAACTAACTTTGTCCATCCAAAACGAACTTTGTACTTTGCTATGAAGTTCCACCAGGAATGAGTTTTTATGCAAAAACTGTCTATTTCAACTAAATTGATCCATCCAAAACGAACTTTGTACTTTGCTATGAAGTTCCACCAGGAATGAGTTTTTATGCAAAAACTGTCTATTTCAACTAACTTTGTCCATCCAAAACGAACTTTGTACTTTGCTATGAAGTTTCACCAGGAATGAGTTTTCATGCAAAAACTGTCTATTTCAACTAAATTGATCCATCCAAAACGAACTTTGTACTTTGCTATGAAGTTCCACCACGAATGAGTTTTCATGCAAAAACTGTCTATTTCAACTAAATTGATCCATCCAAAACGAACTTTGTTCTTTGCTATGAAGTTCCACCAGGAATGAGTTTTCATGCAAAAACTGTCTATTTCAACTAAATTGATCCATCCGATACGAACTTTGTACTTTGCTATGAAGTTCTACCAGGAATGAGTTTTCATGCAAGAACTGTCTATTTCAACTAACTTTGTCCATCCAAAACGAACTTTGTACTTTGCTATGAAGTTCCACCAGGAATGAGTTTTCATGCAAAAACTGTCTATTTCAACTAAATTGATCCATCCAAAACGAACTTTGTACTTTGCTATGAAGTTCCACCAGGAATGAGTTTTCATGCAAAAACTGTCTATTTCAACTAACTTTGTCCATCCAAAACGAACTTTGTACTTTGCTATGAAGTTCCACCAGGAATGAGTTTTCATGCAAAAACTGTCTATTTCAACTAACTTTGTCCATCCAAAACGAACTTTGTACTTTGCTATGAAGTTCCACCAGGAATGAGTTTTCATGCAAAAACTGTCTATTTCAACTAAATTGATCCATCCAAAACGAACTTTGTACTTTGCTATGAAGTTCCACCAGGAATGAGTTTTCATGCAAAAACTGTCTATTTCAACTAAATTGATCCATCCAAAACGAACTTTGTTCTTTGCTATGAAGTTCCACCAGAAATGAGTTTTCATGCAAAAACTGTCTATTTCAACTTAATTCGTCCATCCGATACGAACTTTGTACTTTGCTATGAAGTTCTACCAGGAATGAGTTTTCATGCAAAAACTGTCTATTTCAACTAACTTTGTCCATCCAAAACGAACTTTGTACTTTGCTATGAAGTTCCACCAGGAATGAGTTTACATGCAAAAACTGTCTATTTCAACTAAATTGATCCATCCAAAACGAACTTTGTACTTTGCTATGAAGTTCCACCAGGAATGAGTTTTCATGCAAAAACTGTCTATTTCAACTAAATTGATCCATCCAAAACGAACTTTGTACTTTGCTATGAAGTTCTACCAGGAATGAGTTTTTATGCAAAAACTGTCTATTTCAACTAACTTTGTCCATCCGATTTGAACTTTGTACTTTGCTATGAAGTTCCACCAGGAATGAGTTTTCATGCAAAAACTGTCTATTTCAACTAACTTTGTCCATCCAAAACGAACTTTGTACTTTGCTATGAAGTTCCACCAGGAATGAGTTTACATGCAAAAACTGTCTATTTCAACTAAATTGATCCATCCAAAACGAACTTTGTACTTTGCTATGAAGTTCCACCAGGAATGAGTTTTCATGCAAAAACTGTCTATTTCAACTTAATTCGTCCATCCGATACGAACTTTGTACTTTGCTATGAAGTTCTACCAGGAATGAGTTTTCATGCAAAAACTGTCTATTTCAACTAACTTTGTCCATCTAAAACGAACTTTGTACTTTGCTATGAAGTTCCACCAGGAATGAGTTTTCATGCAAAAACTGTCTATTTCAACTAACTTTGTCCATCTAAAACGAACTTTGTACTTTGCTATGAAGTTCTACCAGGAATGAGTTTTCATGCAAAAACTGTCTATTTCAACTTAATTCGTCCATCTGATTCGAACTTTGTACTTTGCTATGAAGTTCCACCAGGAATGAGTTTTCATACAAAAACTGTCTATTTCAACTTAATTCGTCCATCCAAAACGAACTTTGTACTTTGCTATGAAGTTCCACCAGGAATGAGTTTTCTTGCAAAAACTGTCTATTTCAACTAAATTGATCCATCCAAAACGAACTTTGTACTTTGCTATGAAGTTCCACCAGGAATGAGTTTTTATGCAAAAACTGTCTATTTCAACTAACTTTGTCCATCCAAAACGAACTTTGTACTTTGCTATGAAGTTCCACCAGGAATGAGTTTTCATGCAAAAACTGTCTATTTCAACTAAATTGATCCATCCAAAACGAACTTTGTACTTTGCTATGAAGTTCCACCAGGAATGAGTTTTCATGCAAAAACTGTCTATTTCAACTAACTTTGTCCATCCAAAACGAACTTTGTACTTTGCTATGAAGTTCCACCAGGAATGAGTTTTTATGCAAAAACTGTCTATTTCAACTAAATTGATCCATCCAAAACGAACTTTGTACTTTGCTATGAAGTTCCACCTGGAAGGAGTTTTCATGCAAAAACTGTCTATTTCAACTAACTTTGTCCATCCAAAACGAACTTTGTACTTTACTATGAAGTTCCACCAGGAATGAGTTTTCATACAAAAACTGTCTATTTCAACTTAATTCGTCCATCCAAAACGAACTTTGTACTTTGCTATGAAGTTCCACCAGGAATGAGTTTTCATGCAAAAACTGTCTATTTCAACTAAATTGATCCATCCAAAACGAACTTTGTACTTTGCTATGAAGTTCCACCAGGAATGAGTTTTTATGCAAAAACTGTCTATTTCAACTAACTTTGTCCATCCAAAACGAACTTTGTACTTTGCTATGAAGTTCCACCAGGAATGAGTTTTTATGCAAAAACTGTCTATTTCAACTAAATTGATCCATCCAAAACGAACTTTGTACTTTGCTATGAAGTTCCACCAGGAATGAGTTTTCATGCAAAAACTGTCTATTTCAACTAACTTTGTCCATCTAAAACGAACTTTGTACTTTGCTATGAAGTTCTACCAGGAATGAGTTTTCATGCAAAAACTGTCTATTTCAACTTAATTCGTCCATCTGATTCGAACTTTGTACTTTGCTATGAAGTTCCACCAGGAATGAGTTTTCATGCAAAAACTGTCTATTTCAACTTAATTCGTCCATCTGATTCGAACTTTGTACTTTGCTATGAAGTTCCACCAGGAATGAGTTTTCATACAAAAACTGTCTATTTCAACTTAATTCGTCCATCCAAAACGAACTTTGTACTTTGCTATGAAGTTCCACCAGGAATGAGTTTTTATGCAAAAACTGTCTATTTCAACTAAATTGATCCATCCAAAACGAACTTTGTACTTTGCTATGAAGTTCCACCAGGAATGAGTTTTCATGCAAAAACTGTCTATTTCAACTAACTTTGTCCATCTAAAACGAACTTTGTACTTTGCTATGAAGTTCCACCAGGAATGAGTTTTCATGCAAAAACTGTCTATTTCAACTTAATTCGTCCATCTGATTCGAACTTTGTACTTTGCTATGAAGTTCCACCAGGAATGAGTTTTCATACAAAAACTGTCTATTTCAACTTAATTCGTCCATCCAAAACGAACTTTGTACTTTGCTATGAAGTTCCACCAGGAATGAGTTTTCATGCAAAAACTGTCTATTTCAACTAACTTTGTCCATCCAAAACGAACTTTGTACTTTGCTATGAAGTTCCACCAGGAATGAGTTTTCATGCAAAAACTGTCTATTTCAACTAAATTGATCCATCCAAAACGAACTTTGTACTTTGCTATGAAGTTCCACCAGGAATGAGTTTTCATGCAAAAACTGTCTATTTCAACTAACTTTGTCCATCCAAAACGAACTTTGTACTTTGCTATGAAGTTCCACCAGGAATGAGTTTTCATGCAAAAACTGTCTATTTCAACTAAATTGATCCATCCAAAACGAACTTTGTACTTTGCTATGAAGTTCCACCAGGAATGAGTTTTCATGCAAAAACTGTCTATTTCAACTAAATTGATCCATCCAAAACGAACTTTGTACTTTGCTATGAAGTTCTACCAGGAATGAGTTTTCATGCAAGAACTGTCTATTTCAACTAAATTGATCCATCCAAAACGAACTTTGTACTTTGCTATGAAGTTCCACCAGGAATGAGTTTTCATGCAAAAACTGTCTATTTCAACTAACTTTGTCCATCCAAAACGAACTTTGTACTTTGCTATGAAGTTCCACCAGGAATGAGTTTTCATGCAAAAACTGTCTATTTCAACTAACTTTGTCCATCCAAAACGAACTTTGTACTTTGCTATGAAGTTCCACCAGGAATGAGTTTTCATGCAAAAACTGTCTATTTCAACTAAATTGATCCATCCAAAACGAACTTTGTACTTTGCTATGAAGTTCCACCAGGAATGAGTTTTCATGCAAAAACTGTCTATTTCAACTAAATTGATCCATCCAAAACGAACTTTGTACTTTGCTATGAAGTTCCACCAGGAATGAGTTTTCATGCAAAAACTGTCTATTTCAACTAACTTTGTCCATCCAAAACGAACTTTGTACTTTGCTATGAAGTTCCACCAGGAATGAGTTTTCATGCAAAAACTGTCTATTTCAACTAACTTTGTCCATCCAAAACGAACTTTGTACTTTGCTATGAAGTTCTACCAGGATTGAGTTTTCATGCAAGAACTGTCTATTTCAACTAAATTGATCCATCCAAAACGAACTTTGTACTTTGCTATGAAGTTCCACCAGGAATGAGTTTTCATGCAAAAACTGTCTATTTCAACTAACTTTGTCCATCCAAAACGAACTTTGTACTTTGCTATGAAGTTCCACCAGGAATGAGTTTTCATGCAAAAACTGTCTATTTCAACTAAATTGATCCATCCAAAACGAACTTTGTACTTTGCTATGAAGTTCCACCAGGAATGAGTTTTTATGCAAAAACTGTCTATTTCAACTAAATTGATCCATCCGAAACGAATTTTGTACTTTGCTATGAAGTTCCACCAGGAATGAGTTTTCATGCAAAAACTGTCTATTTCAACTAACTTTGTCCATCCAAAACGAACTTTGATCTTTGCTATGAAGTTCCACCAGGAATGAGTTTTCATGCAAAAACTGTCTATTTCAACTAAATTGATCCATCCAAAACGAACTTTGTACTTTGCTATGAAGTTCCACCAGGAATGAGTTTTCATGCAAAAACTGTCTATTTCAACTAACTTTGTCCATCCAAAACGAACTTTGTACTTTGCTATGAAGTTCCACCAGGAATGAGTTTTCATGCAAGAACTGTCTATTTCAACTAAATTGATCCATCCAAAACGAACTTTGTACTTTGCTATGAAGTTCCACCAGGAATGAGTTTTTATGCAAAAACTGTCTATTTCAACTAACTTTGTCCATCCAAAACGAACTTTGTACTTTGCTATGAAGTTCCACCAGGAATGAGTTTTCATGCAAAAACTGTCTATTTCAACTAAATTGATCCATCCAAAACGAACTTTGTACTTTGCTATGAAGTTCCACCAGGAATGAGTTTTTATGCAAAAACTGTCTATTTCAACTAACTTTGTCCATCCAAAACGAACTTTGTACTTTGCTATGAAGTTCCACCAGGAATGAGTTTTCATGCAAAAACTGTCTATTTCAACTAACTTTGTCCATCCAAAACGAACTTTGTACTTTGCTATGAAGTTCCACCAGGAATGAGTTTTCATGCAAGAACTGTCTATTTCAACTAAATTGATCCATCCGAAACGAATTTTGTACTTTGCTATGAAGTTCCACCAGGAATGAGTTTTCATGCAAAAACTGTCTATTTCAACTAACTTTGTCCATCCAAAACGAACTTTGTACTTTGCTATGAAGTTCCACCAGGAATGAGTTTTCATGCAAAAACTGTCTATTTCAACTAAATTCGTCCATCCGATACGAACTTTGTACTTTGCTATGAAGTTCTACCAGGAATGAGTTTTCATGCAAGAACTGTCAATTTAAACTAAATTGATCCATCCAAAACGAACTTTGTACTTTGCTATGAAGTTCCACCAGGAATGAGTTTTTATGCAAAAACTGTCTATTTCAACTAACTTTGTCCATCCAAAACGAACTTTGTACTTTGCTTTGAAGTTCCACCAGAAATGAGTTTTCATGCAAAAACTGTCTATTTCAACTAACTTTGTCCATCCAAAACGAACTTTGTACTTTGCTATGAAGTTCCACCAGGAATGAGTTTTCATGCAAGAACTGTCTATTTCAACTAAATTGATCCATCCGAAACGAACTTTGTACTTTGCTATGAAGTTCTACCAGGAATGAGTTTTCATGCAAGAACTGTCTATTTCAACTAAATTGATCCATCCAAAACGAACTTTGTACTTTGCTATGAAGTTCCACCAGGAATGAGTTTTTATGCAAAAACTGTCTATTTCAACTAACTTTGTCCATCCAAAACGAACTTTGTACTTTGCTATGAAGTTCCACCAGGAATGAGTTTTCATGCAAAAACTGTCTATTTCAACTAACTTTGTCCATCCAAAACGAACTTTGTACTTTGCTATGAAGTTCTACCAGGAATGAGTTTTCATGCAAGAACTGTCTATTTCAACTAAATTGATCCATCCAAAACGAACTTTGTACTTTGCTATGAAGTTCCACCAGGAATGAGTTTTTATGCAAAAACTGTCTATTTCAACTAACTTTGTCCATCCAAAACGAACTTTGTACTTTGCTATGAAGTTCCACCAGGAATGAGTTTTCATGCAAAAACTGTCTATTTCAACTAACTTTGTCCATCCAAAACGAACTTTGTACTTTGCTATGAAGTTCCACCAGGAATGAGTTTTCATGCAAGAACTGTCTATTTCAACTAAATTGATCCATCCGAAACGAATTTTGTACTTTGCTATGAAGTTCCACCAGGAATGAGTTTTCATGCAAAAACTGTTTATTTCAACTAAATTCGTCCATCCGATACGAACTTTGTACTTTGCTATGAAGTTCCACCAGGAATGAGTTTTCATGCAAGAACTGTCTATTTCAACTAAATTGATCCATCCGAAACGAACTTTGTACTTTGCTATGAAGTTCTACCAGGAATGAGTTTTCATGCAAGAACTGTCTATTTCAACTAAATTGATCCATCCAAAACGAACTTTGTACTTTGCTATGAAGTTCCACCAGGAATGAGTTTTTATGCAAAAACTGTCTATTTCAACTAACTTTGTCCATCCAAAACGAACTTTGTACTTTGCTATGAAGTTCCACCAGGAATGAGTTTTCATGCAAAAACTGTCTATTTCAACTAAATTGATCCATCCAAAACGAACTTTGTACTTTGCTATGAAGTTCCACCAGGAATGAGTTTTTATGCAAAAACTGTCTATTTCAACTAACTTTGTCCATCCAAAACGAACTTTGTACTTTGCTATGAAGTTCCACCAGGAATGAGTTTTCATGCAAAAACTGTGTATTTCAACTAAATTGATCCATCCAAAACGAACTTTGTACTTTGCTATGAAGTTCCACCAGGAATGAGTTTTTATGCAAAAACTGTCTATTTCAACTAACTTTGTCCATCCAAAACGAACTTTGTACTTTGCTATGAAGTTCCACCAGGAATGAGTTTTTATGCAAAAACTGTCTATTTCAACTAACTTTGTCCATCCAAAACGAACTTTGTACTTTGCTATGAAGTTCCACCAGGAATGAGTTTTCATGCAAAAACTGTCTATTTCAACTAAATTGATCCATCCAAAACGAACTTTGTACTTTGCTATGAAGTTCCACCAGGAATGAGTTTTTATGCAAAAACTGTCTATTTCAACTAACTTTGTCCATCCAAAACGAACTTTGTACTTTGCTATGAAGTTCCACCAGGAATGAGTTTTCATGCAAAAACTGTCTATTTCAACTAAATTGATCCATCCAAAACGAACTTTGTACTTTGCTATGAAGTTCCACCAGGAATGAGTTTTTATGCAAAAACTGTCTATTTCAACTAACTTTGTCCATCCAAAACGAACTTTGTACTTTGCTATGAAGTTCTACCAGGAATGAGTTTTCATGCAAGAACTGTCTATTTCAACTAAATTGATCCATCCAAAACGAACTTTGTACTTTGCTATGAAGTTCCACCAGGAATGAGTTTTTATGCAAAAACTGTCTATTTCAACTAACTTTGTCCATCCAAAACGAACTTTGTACTTTGCTATGAAGTTCCACCAGGAATGAGTTTTCATGCAAAAACTGTCTATTTCAACTAACTTTGTCCATCCAAAACGAACTTTGTACTTTGCTATGAAGTTCCACCAGGAATGAGTTTTCATGCAAAAACTGTCTATTTCAACTAAATTGATCCATCCAAAACGAACTTTGTACTTTGCTATGAAGTTCCACCAGGAATGAGTTTTCATGCAAAAACTGTCTATTTCAACTAAATTGATCCATCCAAAACGAACTTTGTACTTTGCTATGAAGTTCCACCAGGAATGAGTTTTCATGCAAAAACTGTGTATTTCAACGTAATTGGTGCATCCAATACGAACTTTGTACTTTCCTATGGAATTCTACCAGGATTGAGTTTACATGCAAAAACTGTCTATTTCAAGGAAATTGGTGCATCCGATACGAACTTTGTACTTTGCTATGAAGTTCCACCAGGAATGAGTTTTCATGCAAAAACTGTGTATTTCAACGTAATTGGTGCATCCAATACGAACTTTGTACTTTCCTATGGAATTCTACCAGGATTGAGTTTACATGCAAAAACTGTGTATTTCAACGTAATTGGTGCATCCGATACGAACTTTGTACTTTGCTATGGAATTCTACCAGGATTGAGTTTACATGCAAAACTGTGTATTTCAACGTAATTGGTGCATCCGATACGAACTTTGTACTTTGCTATGAAATTCTACCAGGAATGAGTTTTCATGCAAAAACTGTCTATTTCAACGTAATTGGTGCATCCGATACGAACTTTGTACTTTCCTATGGAATTCTACCAGGATTGAGTTTACATGCAAAAACTGTGTATTTCAACGTAATTGGTGCTTCCGATACGAACTTTGTACTTTCCTATGGAATTCTACCAGGATTGAGTTTACATGCAAAAACTGTGTATTTCAACGTAATTGGTGCATCCGATACGAACTTTGTACTGTCCTATGGAATTCTACCAGGAATGAGTTTTCATGCAAAAACTGTCTATTTCAACTAAATTGATCCATCCAAAACGAACTTTGTACTTTGCTATGAAGTTCCACCAGGAATGAGTTTTCATGCAAAAACTGTCTATTTCAACTAAATTGATCCATCCAAAACGAACTTTGTACTTTGCTATGAAGTTCCACCAGGAATGAGTTTTTATGCAAAAACTGTCTATTTCAACTAACTTTGTCCATCCAAAACGAACTTTGTACTTTGCTATGAAGTTCCACCAGGAATGAGTTTTCATGCAAAAACTGTCTATTTCAACTAAATTGATCCATCCGAAACGAATTTTGTACTTTGCTATGAAGTTCCACCAGGAATGAGTTTTCATGCAAAAACTGTCTATTTCAACTAAATTCGTCCATCCGATACGAACTTTGTACTTTGCTATGAAGTTCCACCAGGAATGAGCTTTCATGCAAAAACTGTCTATATCAACTAAATTCGTCCATCCGATACGAACTTTGTACTTTGCTATGAAGTTCTACCAGGAATGAGTTTTCATGCAAGAACTGTCTATTTAAACTAAATTGATCCATCCAAAACGAACTTTGTACTTTGCTATGAAGTTCCACCAGGAATGAGTTTTTATGCAAAAACTGTCTATTTCAACTAACTTTGTCCATCCAAAACGAACTTTGTACTTTGCTATGAAGTTCCACCAGGAATGAGTTTTCATGCAAAAACTGTCTATTTCAACTAAATTGATCCATCCAAAACGAACTTTGTACTTTGCTATGAAGTTCTACCAGGAATGAGTTTTTATGCAAAAACTGTCTATTTCAACTAACTTTGTCCATCCAAAACGAACTTTGTACTTTGCTATGAAGTTCTACCAGGAATGAGTTTTCATGCAAAAACTGTCTATTTCAACTAAATTGATCCATCCGAAACGAATTTTGTACTTTGCTATGAAGTTCCACCAGGAATGAGTTTTCATGCAAAAACTGTCTATTTCAACTAAATTCGTCCATCCGATACGAACTTTGTACTTTGCTATGAAGTTCCACCAGGAATGAGCTTTCATGCAAAAACTGTCTATATCAACTAAATTCGTCCATCCGATACGAACTTTGTACTTTGCTATGAAGTTCTACCAGGAATGAGTTTTCATGCAAGAACTGTCTATTTAAACTAAATTGATCCATCCAAAACGAACTTTGTACTTTGCTATGAAGTTCCACCAGGAATGAGTTTTTATGCAAAAACTGTCTATTTCAACTAACTTTGTCCATCCAAACCGAACTTTGTACTTTGCTATGAAGTTCCACCAGAAATGAGTTTTCATGCAAAAACTGTCTTTGAACTTTGTACTTTGCTATGAAGTTCCACCAGGAATGAGTTTTCATACAAAAACTGTCTATTTCAACTAACTTTGTCCATCCAAAACGAACTTTGTACTTTGCTATGAAGTTCCACCAGGAATGAGTTTTCATGCAAAAACTGTCTATTTCAACTAAATTGATCCATCCAAAACGAACTTTGTACTTTGCTATGAAGTTCCACCAGGAATGAGTTTTCATGCAAAAACTGTCTATTTCAACTAACTTTGTCCATCCAAAACGAACTTTGTACTTTGCTATGAAGTTCCACCAGGAATGAGTTTTCATGCAAAAACTGTCTATTTCAACTAAATTGATCCATCCAAAACGAACTTTGTACTTTGCTATGAAGTTCTACCAGGAATGAGTTTTTATGCAAAAACTGTCTATTTCAACTAACTTTGTCCATCCAAAACGAACTTTGTACTTTGCTATGAAGTTCTACCAGGAATGAGTTTTCATGCAAAAACTGTCTATTTCAACTAAATTGATCCATCCAAAACGAACTTTGTACTTTGCTATGAAGTTCCACCAGGAATGAGTTTTTATGCAAAAACTGTCTATTTCAACTAAATTGATCCATCCAAAACGAACTTTGTACTTTGCTATGAAGTTCCACCAGGAATGAGTTTTCATGCAAAAACTGTCTATTTCAACTAAATTGATCCATCCAAAACGAACTTTGTACTTTGCTATGAAGTTCCACAAGGAATGAGTTTTTATGCAAAAACTGTCTATTTCAACTAACTTTGTCCATCCAAAACGAACTTTGTACTTTGCTATGAAGTTCTACCAGGAATGAGTTTTCATGCAAGAACTGTCTATTTCAACTAAATTGATCCATCCAAAACGAACTTTGTACTTTGCTATGAAGTTCCACCAGGAATGAGTTTTTATGCAAAAACTGTCTATTTCAACTACTTTGTCCATCCAAAACGAACTTTGTACTTTGCTATGAAGTTCCACCAGGAATGAGTTTTCATGCAAAAACTGTCTATTTCAACTAACTTTGTCCATCCAAAACGAACTTTGTACTTTGCTATGAAGTTCTACCAGGAATGAGTTTTTATGCAAAAACTGTCTATTTCAACTAACTTTGTCCATCCAAAACGAACTTTGTACTTTGCTATGAAGTTCTACCAGGAATGAGTTTTCATGCAAAAACTGTCTATTTCAACTAAATTGATCCATCCAAAACGAACTTTGTACTTTGCTATGAAGTTCCACCAGGAATGAGTTTTCATGCAAAAACTGTCTATTTCAACTAAATTGATCCATCCAAAACGAACTTTGTACTTTGCTATGAAGTTCTACCAGGAATGAGTTTTCATGCAAAAACTGTCTATTTCAACTAACTTTGTCCATCCAAAACGAACTTTGTACTTTGCTATGAAGTTCTACCAGGAATGAGTTTTTATGCAAAAACTGTCTATTTCAACTAAATTGATCCATCCAAAACGAACTTTGTACTTTGCTATGAAGTTCCACCAGGAATGAGTTTTCATGCAAAAACTGTCTATTTCAACTAAATTGATCCATCCAAAACGAACTTTGTACTTTGCTATGAAGTTTTACCAGGAATGAGTTTTCATGCAAAAACTGTCTATTTCAACTAAATTGATCCATCCAAAACGAACTTTGTACTTTGCTATGAAGTTCTACCAGGAATGAGTTTTTATGCAAAAACTGTCTATTTCAACTAACTTTGTCCATCCAAAACGAACTTTGTACTTTGCTATGAAGTTCCACCAGGAATGAGTTTTCATGCAAAAACTGTCTATTTCAACTAACTTTGTCCATCCAAAACGAACTTTGTACTTTGCTATGAAGTTCTACCAGGAATGAGTTTTTATGCAAAAACTGTCTATTTCAACTAAATTGATCCATCCAAAACGAACTTTGTACTTTGCTATGAAGTTCCACCAGGAATGAGTTTTCATGCAAAAACTGTCTATTTCAACTAAATTGATCCATCCAAAACGAACTTTGTACTTTGCTATGAAGTTTTACCAGGAATGAGTTTTCATGCAAAAACTGTCTATTTCAACTAAATTGATCCATCCAAAACGAACTTTGTACTTTGCTATGAAGTTCTACCAGGAATGAGTTTTTATGCAAAAACTGTCTATTTCAACTAACTTTGTCCATCCAAAACGAACTTTGTACTTTGCTATGAAGTTCCACCAGGAATGAGTTTTCATGCAAAAACTGTCTATTTCAACTAAATTGATCCATCCAAAACGAACTTTGTACTTTGCTATGAAGTTCCACAAGGAATGAGTTTTTATGCAAAAACTGTCTATTTCAACTAACTTTGTCCATCCAAAACGAACTTTGTACTTTGCTATGAAGTTCTACCAGGAATGAGTTTTCATGCAAGAACTGTCTATTTCAACTAAATTGATCCATCCAAAACGAACTTTGTACTTTGCTATGAAGTTCCACCAGGAATGAGTTTTTATGCAAAAACTGTCTATTTCAACTACTTTGTCCATCCAAAACGAACTTTGTACTTTGCTATGAAGTTCCACCAGGAATGAGTTTTCATGCAAAAACTGTCTATTTCAACTAACTTTGTCCATCCAAAACGAACTTTGTACTTTGCTATGAAGTTCTACCAGGAATGAGTTTTCGTGCAAGAACTGTCTATTTCAACTAAATTGATCCATCCAAAACGAACTTTGTACTTTGCTATGAAGTTCCACCAGGAATGAGTTTTTATGCAAAAACTGTCTATTTCAACTAACTTTGTCCATCCAAAACGAACTTTGTACTTTGCTATGAAGTTCCACCAGGAATGAGTTTTCATGCAAAAACTGTCTATTTCAACTAACTTTGTCCATCCAAAACGAACTTTGTACTTTGCTATGAAGTTCTACCAGGAATGAGTTTTCATGCAAGAACTGTCTATTTAAACTAAATTGATCCATCCAAAACGAACTTTGTACTTTGCTATGAAGTTCCACCAGGAATGAGTTTTTATGCAAAAACTGTCTATTTCAACTAACTTTGTCCATCCAAAACGAACTTTGTACTTTGCTTTGAAGTTCCACCAGGAATGAGTTTTCATGCAAAAACTGTCTATTTCAACTAACTTTGTCCATCCAAAACGAACTTTGTACTTTGCTATGAAGTTCCACCAGGAATGAGTTTTCATGCAAGAACTGTCTATTTCAACTAAATTGATCCATCCGAAACGAATTTTGTACTTTGCTATGAAGTTCTACCAGGAATGAGTTTTCATGCAAGAACTGTCTATTTCAACTAAATTGATCCATCCAAAACGAACTTTGTACTTTGCTATGAAGTTCCACCAGGAATGAGTTTTCATGCAAAAACTGTCTATTTCAACTAACTTTGTCCATCCAAAACGAACTTTGTACTTTGCTATGAAGTTCCACAAGGAATGAGTTTTCATGCAAGAACTGTCTATTTCAACTAAATTGATCCATCCGAAACGAATTTTGTACTTTGCTATGAAGTTCCACCAGGAATGAGTTTTCATGCAAAAACTGTCTATTTCAACTAACTTTGTCCATCCAAAACGAACTTTGTACTTTGCTATGAAGTTCCACCAGGAATGAGTTTTCATGCAAAAACTGTCTATTTCAACTAAATTGATCCATCCAAAACGAACTTTGTACTTTGCTATGAAGTTCCACCAGGAATGAGTTTTCATGCAAAAACTGTCTATTTCAACTAAATTGATCCATCCGAAACGAACTTTGTACTTTGCTATGAAGTTCCACCAGGAATGAGTTTTCATGCAAAAACTGTCTATTTCAACTAACTTTGTCCATCCAAAACGAACTTTGTACTTTGCTATGAAGTTCTACCAGGAATGAGTTTTCATGCAAGAACTGTCTATTTCAACTAAATTGATCCATCCAAAACGAACTTTGTACTTTGCTATGAAGTTCCACCAGGAATGAGTTTTCATGCAAAAACTGTCTATTTCAACTAACTTTGTCCATCCAAAACGAACTTTGTACTTTGCTATGAAGTTCCACCAGGAATGAGTTTTCATGCAAAAACTGTCTATTTCAACTAACTTTGTCCATCCAAAACGAACTTTGTACTTTGCTATGAAGTTCTACCAGGAATGAGTTTTCATGCAAGAACTGTCTATTTCAACTAAATTGATCCATCCAAAACGAACTTTGTACTTTGCTATGAAGTTCCACCAGGAATGAGTTTTCATGCAAAAACTGTCTATTTCAACTAACTTTGTCCATCCAAAACGAACTTTGTACTTTGCTATGAAGTTCCACCAGGAATGAGTTTTCATGCAAAAACTGTCTATTTCAACTAAATTGATCCATCCAAAACGAACTTTGTACTTTGCTATGAAGTTCCACCAGGAATGAGTTTTTATGCAAAAACTGTCTATTTCAACTAAATTGATCCATCCGAAACGAATTTTGTACTTTGCTATGAAGTTCCACCAGGAATGAGTTTTCATGCAAAAACTGTCTATTTCAACTAACTTTGTCCATCCAAAACGAACTTTGTACTTTGCTATGAAGTTCCACCAGGAATGAGTTTTCATGCAAAAACTGTCTATTTCAACTAAATTGATCCATCCAAAACGAACTTTGTACTTTGCTATGAAGTTCCACCAGGAATGAGTTTTCATGCAAAAACTGTCTATTTCAACTAACTTTGTCCATCCAAAACGAACTTTGTACTTTGCTATGAAGTTCCACCAGGAATGAGTTTTCATGCAAAAACTGTCTATTTCAACTAAATTGATCCATCCAAAACGAACTTTGTACTTTGCTATGAAGTTCCACCAGGAATGAGTTTTTATGCAAAAACTGTCTATTTCAACTAACTTTGTCCATCCAAAACGAACTTTGTACTTTGCTATGAAGTTCCACCAGGAATGAGTTTTCATGCAAAAACTGTCTATTTCAACTAAATTGATCCATCCAAAACGAACTTTGTACTTTGCTATGAAGTTCCACCAGGAATGAGTTTTTATGCAAAAACTGTCTATTTCAACTAACTTTGTCCATCCAAAACGAACTTTGTACTTTGCTATGAAGTTCCACCAGGAATGAGTTTTCATGCAAAAACTGTCTATTTCAACTAACTTTGTCCATCCAAAACGAACTTTGTACTTTGCTATGAAGTTCCACCAGGAATGAGTTTTCATGCAAGAACTGTCTATTTCAACTAAATTGATCCATCCGAAACGAATTTTGTACTTTGCTATGAAGTTCCACCAGGAATGAGTTTTCATGCAAAAACTGTCTATTTCAACTAAATTCGTCCATCCGATACGAACTTTGTACTTTGCTATGAAGTTCCACCAGGAATGAGTTTTCATGCAAAAACTGTCTACTTCAACTAAATTCGTCCATCCGATACGAACTTTGTACTTTGCTATGAAGTTCCACCAGGAATGAGTTTTCATGCAAAAACTGTCTATTTCAACTAACTTTGTCCATCCAAAACGAACTTTGTACTTTGCTATGAAGTTCCACCAGGAATGAGTTTTCATGCAAAAACTGTCTATTTCAACTAAATTCGTCCATCCGATACGAACTTTGTACTTTGCTATGAAGTTCCACCAGGAATGAGTTTTCATGCAAAAACTGTCTATTTCAACTAAATTGATCCATCCAAAACGAACTTTGTACTTTGCTATGAAGTTCCACCAGGAATGAGTTTTTATGCAAAAACTGTCTATTTCAACTAACTTTGTCCATCCAAAACGAACTTTGTACTTTGCTATGAAGTTCCACCAGGAATGAGTTTTCGTGCAAGAACTGTCTATTTCAACTAAATTGATCCATCCAAAACGAACTTTGTACTTTGCTATGAAGTTCCACCAGGAATGAGTTTTTATGCAAAAACTGTCTATTTCAACTAAATTGATCCATCGAAAACGAACTTTGTACTTTGCTATGAAGTTCCACCAGGAATGAGTTTTCATGCAAAAACTGTCTATTTCAACTAACTTTGTCCATCTAAAACGAACTTTGTACTTTGCTATGAAGTTCTACCAGGAATGAGTTTTCATGCAAAAACTGTCTATTTCAACTTAATTCGTCCATCTGATTCGAACTTTGTACTTTGCTATGAAGTTCCACCAGGAATGAGTTTTCATACAAAAACTGTCTATTTCAACTTAATTCGTCCATCCAAAACGAACTTTGTACTTTGCTATGAAGTTCCAACAGGAATGAGTTTTCATGCAAAAACTGTCTATTTCAACTAAATTGATCCATCCAAAACGAACTTTGTACTTTGCTATGAAGTTCCACCAGGAATGAGTTTTCATACAAAAACTGTCTATTTCAACTAACTTTGTCCATCCAAAACGAACTTTGTACTTTGCTATGAAGTTCCACCAGGAATGAGTTTTCATGCAAAAACTATCTATTTCAACTAAATTGATCCATCCAAAACGAACTTTGTACTTTGCTATGAAGTTCCACCAGGAATGAGTTTTCATGCAAAAACTGTCTATTTCAACTAAATTGATCCATCCAAAACGAGCTTTGTACTTTGCTATGAAGTTCCACCAGGAATGAGTTTTCATGCAAAAACTGTCTATTTCAACTAACTTTGTCCATCCAAAACGAACTTTGTACTTTGCTATGAAGTTCCACCAGGAATGAGTTTTCATGCAAAAACTATCTATTTCAACTAAATTGATCCATCCAAAACGAACTTTGTACTTTGCTATGAAGTTCCACCAGGAATGAGTTTTCATGCAAAAACTGTCTATTTCAACTAAATTGATCCATCCAAAACGAACTTTGTACTTTGCTATGAAGTTCTACCAGGAATGAGTTTTCATGCAAAAACTGTCTATTTCAACTAACTTTGTCCATCCAAAACGAACTTTGTACTTTGCTATGAAGTTCCACCAGGAATGAGTTTTCATACAAAAACTGTCTATTTCAACTTAATTCGTCCATCCAAAACGAACTTTGTACTTTGCTATAAAGTTCCACCAGGAATGAGTTTTCATGCAAAAACTGTCTATTTCAACTAACTTTGTCCATCCAAAACGAACTTTGTACTTTGCTATGAAGTTCCACCAGGAATGAGTTTTCATGCAAAAACTGTCTATTTCAACTAAATTGATCCATCCAAAACGAACTTTTTACTTTGCTATGAAGTTCCACCAGGAATGAGTTTTCATGCAAAAACTGTCTATTTCAACTAACTTTGTCCATCCAAAACGAACTTTGTACTTTGCTATGAAGTTCCACCAGGAATGAGTTTTCATACAAAAACTGTCTATTTCAACTTAATTCGTCCATCCAAAACAAACTTTGTACTTTGCTATGAAGTTCCACCAGGAATGAGTTTTCATGCAAAAACTGTCTATTTCAACTAACTTTGTCCATCCAAAACGAACTTTGTACTTTGCTATGAAGTTCCACCAGGAATGAGTTTTCATGCAAAAACTGTCTATTTCAACTAAATTGATCCATCCAAAACGAACTTTGTACTTTGCTATGAAGTTCCACCAGGAATGAGTTTTCATGCAAAAACTGTCTATTTCAACTAAATTGATCCATCCAAAACGAACTTTGTACTTTGCTATGAAGTTCCACCAGGAATGAGTTTTCATGCAAAAACTGTCTATTTCAACTAACTTTGTCCATCCAAAACGAACTTTGTACTTTGCTATGAAGTTCCACCAGGAATGAGTTTTCATGCAAAAACTGTCTATTTCAACTAACTTTGTCCATCTAAAACGAACTTTGTACTTTGCTATGAAGTTCTACCAGGAATGAGTTTTCATGCAAAAACTGTCTATTTCAACTTAATTCGTCCATCTGATTCGAACTTTGTACTTTGCTATGAAGTTCCACCAGGAATGAGTTTTCATACAAAAACTGTCTATTTCAACTTAATTCGTCCATCCAAAACGAACTTTGTACTTTGCTATGAAGTTCCACCAGGAATGAGTTTTCATGCAAAAACTGTCTATTTCAACTAAATTGATCCATCCAAAACGAACTTTGTACTTTGCTATGAAGTTCCACCAGGAATGAGTTTTTATGCAAAAACTGTCTATTTCAACTAACTTTGTCCATCCAAAACGAACTTTGTACTTTGCTATGAAGTTCCACCAGGAATGAGTTTTCATGCAAAAACTGTCTATTTCAACTAACTTTGTCCATCCAAAACGAACTTTGTACTTTGCTATGAAGTTCCACCAGGAATGAGTTTTCATGCAAAAACTGTCTATTTCAACTAAATTGATCCATCCAAAACGAACTTTGTACTTTGCTATGAAGTTCCACCAGGAATGAGTTTTTATGCAAAAACTGTCTATTTCAACTAACTTTGTCCATCCAAAACGAACTTTGTACTTTGCTATGAAGTTCCACCAGGAATGAGTTTTTATGCAAAAACTGTCTATTTCAACTAACTTTGTCCATCCAAAACGAACTTTGTACTTTGCTATGAAGTTCCACCAGGAATGAGTTTTCATGCAAAAACTGTCTATTTCAACTAACTTTGTCCATCCAAAACGAACTTTGTACTTTGCTATGAAGTTCCACCAGGAATGAGTTTTCATGCAAAAACTGTCTATTTCAACTAAATTGATCCATCCAAAACGAACTTTGTACTTTGCTATGAAGTTCCACCAGGAATGAGTTTTTATGCAAAAACTGTCTATTTCAACTAACTTTGTCCATCCAAAACGAACTTTGTACTTTGCTATGAAGTTCCACCAGGAATGAGTTTTCATGCAAAAACTGTCTATTTCAACTTACTTTGTCCATCCAAAACGAACTTTGTACTTTGCTATGAAGTTCCACCAGGAATGAGTTTTCATGCAAAAACTGTCTATTTCAACTAAATTGATCCATCCAAAACGAACTTTGTACTTTGCTATGAAGTTCCACCAGGAATGAGTTTTCATGCAAAAACTGTCTATTTCAACTTAATTCGTCCATCTGATTCGAACTTTGTACTTTGCTATGAAGTTCCACCAGGAATGAGTTTTCATACAAAAACTGTCTATTTCAACTTAATTCGTCCATCCAAAACGAACTTTGTACTTTGCTATGAAGTTCCACCAGGAATGAGTTTTCATGCAAAAACTGTCTATTTCAACTAAATTGATCCATCCAAAACGAACTTTGTACTTTGCTATGAAGTTCCACCAGGAATGAGTTTTCATTCAAAAACTGTCTATTTCAACTAAATTGATCCATCCAAAACGAACTTTGTACTTTGCTATGAAGTTCCACCAGGAATGAGTTTTCATTCAAAAACTGTCTATTTCAACTAACTTTGTCCATCCAAAACGAACTTTGTACTTTGCTATGAAGTTCCACCAGGAATGAGTTTTCATGCAAAAACTGTCTATTTCAACTAACTTTGTCCATCCAAAACGAACTTTGTACTTTGCTATGAAGTTCCACCAGGAATGAGTTTTCATGCAAAAACTGTCTATTTCAACTAAATTGATCCATCCAAAACGAACTTTGTACTTTGCTATGAAGTTCCACCAGGAATGAGTTTTTATGCAAAAACTGTCTATTTCAACTAAATTGATCCATCCAAAACGAACTTTGTACTTTGCTATGAAGTTCCACCAGGAATGAGTTTTCATTCAAAAACTGTCTATTTCAACTAACTTTGTCCATCCAAAACGAACTTTGTACTTTGCTATGAAGTTCCACCAGGAATGAGTTTTCATTCAAAAACTGTCTATTTCAACTAACTTTGTCCATCCAAAACGAACTTTGTACTTTGCTATGAAGTTCCACCAGGAATGAGTTTTCATGCAAAAACTGTCTATTTCAACTAACTTTGTCCATCCAAAACGAACTTTGTACTTTGCTATGAAGTTCCACCAGGAATGAGTTTTCATGCAAAAACTGTCTATTTCAACTTAATTCGTCCATGCAAAACTAACCTTGTACTTTGCTATGAAGTTCCACCATGAATGAGTTTTCATGCAAAAACTGTCTATTTCAACTTAATTCGTCCATGCAAAACTAACTTTGTACTTTGCTATGAAGTTCCACCAGGAATGAGTTTTTATGCAAAAACTCTCTATTTCAACTTAATTCGTCCATGCAAAACTAACTTTGTACTTTGCTATGAAGTTCCACCAGGAATGAGTTTTCATGCAAAAACTGTCTACTTTAACTTAATTCGTGCATGCAAAACTAACTTTGTACTTTGCTATGAAGTTCCACCAGGAATGAGTTTTCATGCAAAAACTGTCTATTTCAACTTAATTCGTCCATGCAAAACTAACTTTGTACTTTGCTATGAAGTTCCACCAGGAATGAGTTTTCATGCAAAAACTGTCTATTTCAACTTAATTCGTCCATGCAAAACTAACTTTGTACTTTGCTATGAAGTTCCACCAGGAATGAGTTTTCATGCAAAAACTGTCTACTTTAACTTAATTCGTGCATGCAAAACTAACTTTGTACTTTGCTATGAAGTTCCACCAGGAATGAGTTTTCATGCAAAAACTGTCTACTTTAACTTAATTCGTGCATGCAAAACTAACTTTGTACTTTGCTATGAAGTTCCACCAGGAATGAGTTTTCATGCAAAAACTGTCTACTTTAACTTAATTCGTCCATGCAAAACTAACTTTGTACTTTGCTATGAAGTTCCACCATGAATGAGTTTTCATGCAAAAACTGTCTATTTCAACTAAATTGATTCATCCAAAACGAACTTTGTACTTTGCTATGAAGTTCCACCAGGAATGAGTTTTCATGCAAAAACTGTCTATTTCAACTAAATTGATCCATCCAAAACGAACTTTGTACTTTGCTATGAAGTTCCACCAGGAATGAGTTTTTATGCAAAAACTGTCTATTTCAACTAACTTTGTCCATCTAAAACGAACTTTGTACTTTGCTATGAAGTTCCACCAGGAATGAGTTTTTATGCAAAAACTGTCTATTTCAACTAAATTGATTCATCCAAAACGAACTTTGTACTTTGCTATGAAGTTCCACCAGGAATGAGTTTTCATGCAAAAACTGTCTATTTCAACTTAATTCGTCCATGCAAAACTAACTTTGTACTTTGCTATGAAGTTCCACCAGGAATGAGTTTTCATGCAAAAACTGTCTATTTTAACTTAATTCGTTTATGCAAAACTAACTTTGTACTTTGCTATGAAGTTCCACCAGGAATGAGTTTTTATGCAAAAACTGTCTATTTCAACTTAATTCGTCCATGCAAAACTAACTTTGTACTTTGCTATGAAGTTCCACCATGAATGAGTTTTCATGCAAAAACTGTCTATTTCAACTAACTTTGTCCATCTAAAACGAACTTTGTACTTTGCTATGAAGTTCCACCAGGAATGAGTTTTTATGCAAAAACTGTCTATTTCAACTAAATTGATTCATCCAAAACGAACTTTGTACTTTGCTATGAAGTTCCACCAGGAATGAGTTTTCATGCAAAAACTGTCTATTTCAACTAACTTTGTCCATCTAAAACGAACTTTGTACTTTGCTATGAAGTTCCACCAGGAATGAGTTTTTATGCAAAAACTGTCTATTTCAACTAAATTGATTCATCCAAAACGAACTTTGTACTTTGCTATGAAGTTCCACCAGGAATGAGTTTTCATGCAAAAACTGTCTATTTCAACTTAATTCGTCCATGCAAAACTAACTTTGTACTTTGCTATGAAGTTCCACCAGGAATGAGTTTTCATGCAAAAACTGTCTATTTTAACTTAATTCGTTTATGCAAAACTAACTTTGTACTTTGCTATGAAGTTCCACCAGGAATGAGTTTTCATGCAAAAACTGTCTACTTTAACTTAATTCGTCCATGCAAAACTAACTTTGTACTTTGCTATGAAGTTCCACCATGAATGAGTTTTCATGCAAAAACTGTCTATTTCAACTAAATTGATTCATCCAAAACGAACTTTGTACTTTGCTATGAAGTTCCACCAGGAATGAGTTTTCATGCAAAAACTGTCTATTTCAACTAAATTGATCCATCCAAAACGAACTTTGTACTTTGCTATGAAGTTCCACCAGGAATGAGTTTTTATGCAAAAACTGTCTATTTCAACTAACTTTGTCCATCTAAAACGAACTTTGTACTTTGCTATGAAGTTCCACCAGGAATGAGTTTTTATGCAAAAACTGTCTATTTCAACTAAATTGATCCATCCAAAACGAACTTTGTACTTTGCTATGAAGTTCCACCAGGAATGAGTTTTTATGCAAAAACTGTCTATTTCAACTAACTTTGTCCATCTAAAACGAACTTTGTACTTTGCTATGAAGTTCCACCATGAATGAGTTTTCATGCAAAAACTGTCTATTTCAACTAAATTGATTCATCCAAAACGAACTTTGTACTTTGCTATGAAGTTCCACCAGGAATGAGTTTTCATGCAAAAACTGTCTATTTCAACTTAATTCGTCCATGCAAAACTAACTTTGTACTTTGCTATGAAGTTCCACCAGGAATGAGTTTTCATGCAAAAACTGTCTATTTTAACTTAATTCGTTTATGCAAAACTAACTTTGTACTTTGCTATGAAGTTCCACCAGGAATGAGTTTTTATGCAAAAACTGTCTATTTCAACTTAATTCGTCCATGCAAAACTAACTTTGTACTTTGCTATGAAGTTCCACCAGGAATGAGTATTTATGCAAAAACTCTCTATTTCAACTTAATTCGTCCATGCAAAACTAACTTTGTACTTTGCTATGAAGTTCCACCAGGAATGAGTTTTCATGCAAAAACTGTCTACTTTAACTTAATTCGTCCATGCAAAACTAACTTTGTACTTTGCTATGAAGTTCCATCATGAATGAGTTTTCATGCAAAAACTGTCTATTTCAACTTAATTCGTCCATGCAAAACTAACTTTGTACTTTGCTATGAAGTTCCACCAGGAATGAGTTTTCATGCAAAAACTGTCTATTTTAACTTAATTCGTTTATGCAAAACTAACTTTGTACTTTGCTATGAAGTTCCACCAGGAATGAGTTTTTATGCAAAAACTGTCTATTTCAACTTAATTCGTCCATGCAAAACTAACTTTGTACTTTGCTATGAAGTTCCACCAGGAATGAGTATTTATGCAAAAACTCTCTATTTCAACTTAATTCGTCCATGCAAAACTAACTTTGTACTTTGCTATGAAGTTCCACCAGGAATGAGTTTTCATGCAAAAACTGTCTATTACAGCTTAATTCGTCCATGCAAAACTAACTTTGTACTTTGCTATGAAGTTCCACCAGGAATGAGTTTTTATGCAAAAACTCTCTATTTCAACTTAATTCGTCCATGCAAAACTAACTTTGTACTTTGCTATGAAGTTCCACCAGGAATGAGTTTTTATGCAAAAACTCTCTATTTCAACTTAATTCGTCCATGCAAAACTAACTTTGTACTTTGCTATGAAGTTCCACCAGGAATGAGTTTTCATGCAAAAACTGTCTACTTTAACTTAATTCGTCCATGCAAAACTAACTTTGTACTTTGCTATGAAGTTCCACCATGAATGAGTTTTCATGCAAAAACTGTCTATTTCAACTTAATTCGTCCATGCAAAACTAACTTTGTACTTTGCTATGAAGTTCCACCAGGAATGAGTTTTCATGCAAAAACTGTCTATTTCAACTTAATTCGTCCATGCAAAACTAACTTTGTACTTTGCTATGAAGTTCCACCATGAATGAGTTTTCATGCAAAAACTGTCTATTTCAACTTAATTCGTCCATGCAAAACTAACTTTGTACTTTGCTATGAAGTTCCACCAGGAATGAGTTTTCATGCAAAAACTGTCTACTTTAACTTAATTCGTCCATGCAAAACTAACTTTGTACTTTGCTATGAAGTTCCACCATGAATGAGTTTTCATGCAAAAACTGTCTTTTTCAACTTAATTCGTCCATACAAAACTAACTTTGTACTTTGCTATGAAGTTCCACCAGGAATGAGTTTTCATGCAAAAACTGTCTATTTCAACTTAATTCGTCCATGCAAAACTAACTTTGTACTTTGCTATGAAGTTCCACCATGAATGAGTTTTCATGCAAAAACTGTCTATTTCAACTTAATTCGTCCATGCAAAACTAACTTTGTACTTTGCTATGAAGTTCCACCATGAATGAGTTTTCATGCAAAAACTGTCTATTTCAACTTAATTCGTCCATGCAAAACTAACTTTGTACTTTGCTATGAAGTTCCACCATGAATGAGTTTTCATGCAAAAACTGTCTATTTCAACTTAATTCGTCCATGCAAAACTAACTTTGTACTTTGCTATGAAGTTCCACCATGAATGAGTTTTCATGCAAAAACTGTCTATTTCAACTTAATTCGTCCATGCAAAACTAACTTTGTACTTTGCTATGAAGTTCCACCAGGAATGAGTTTTCATGCAAAAACTGTCTATTTCAACTTAATTCGTCCATGCAAAACTAACTTTGTACTTTGCTATGAAGTTCCACCATGAATGAGTTTTCATGCAAAAACTGTCTATTTCAACTTAATTCGTCCATGCAAAACTAACTTTGTACTTTGCTATGAAGTTCCACCAGGAATGAGTTTTCATGCAAAAACTGTCTACTTTAACTTAATTCGTCCATGCAAAACTAACTTTGTACTTTGCTATGAAGTTCCACCATGAATGAGTTTTCATGCAAAAACTGTCTATTTCAACTTAATTCGTCCATGCAAAACTAACTTTGTACTTTGCTATGAAGTTCCACCAGGAATGAGTTTTCATGCAAAAACTGTCTATTTCAACTTAATTCGTCCATGCAAAACTAACTTTGTACTTTGCTATGAAGTTCCACCATGAATGAGTTTTCATGCAAAAACTGTCTATTTCAACTTAATTCGTCCATGCAAAACTAACTTTGTACTTTGCTATGAAGTTCCACCAGGAATGAGTTTTCATGCAAAAACTGTCTACTTTAACTTAATTCGTCCATGCAAAACTAACTTTGTACTTTGCTATGAAGTTCCACCAGGAATGAGTTTTCATGCAAAAACTGTCTATTTCAACTTAATTCGTCCATGCAAAACTAACTTTGTACTTTGCTATGAAGTTCCACCAGGAATGAGTTTTCATGCAAAAACTGTCTACTTTAACTTAATTCGTCCATGCAAAACTAACTTTGTACTTTGCTATGAAGTTCCACCAGGAATGAGTTTTCATGCAAAAACTGTCTATTTCAACTTAATTCGTCCATGCAAAACTAACTTTGTACTTTGCTATGAAGTTCCACCATGAATGAGTTTTCATGCAAAAACTGTCTATTTCAACTTAATTCGTCCATGCAAAACTAACTTTGTACTTTGCTATGAAGTTCCACCAGGAATGAGTTTTCATGCAAAAACTGTCTATTTCAACTTAATTCGTCCATGCAAAACTAACTTTGTACTTTGCTATGAAGTTCCACCATGAATGAGTTTTCATGCAAAAACTGTCTATTTCAACTTAATTCGTCCATGCAAAACTAACTTTGTACTTTGCTATGAAGTTCCACCAGGAATGAGTTTTCATGCAAAAACTGTCTACTTTAACTTAATTCGTCCATGCAAAACTAACTTTGTACTTTGCTATGAAGTTCCACCAGGAATGAGTTTTCATGCAAAAACTGTCTATTTCAACTTAATTCGTCCATGCAAAACTAACTTTGTACTTTGCTATGAAGTTCCACCAGGAATGAGTTTTCATGCAAAAACTGTCTACTTTAACTTAATTCGTCCATGCAAAACTAACTTTGTACTTTGCTATGAAGTTCCACCATGAATGAGTTTTCATGCAAAAACTGTCTATTTCAACTTAATTCGTCCATGCAAAACTAACTTTGTACTTTGCTATGAAGTTCCACCAGGAATGAGTTTTCATGCAAAAACTGTCTATTTCAACTTAATTCGTCCATGCAAAACTAACTTTGTACTTTGCTATGAAGTTCCACCATGAATGAGTTTTCATGCAAAAACTGTCTATTTCAACTTAATTCGTCCATGCAAAACTAACTTTGTACTTTGCTATGAAGTTCCACCAGGAATGAGTTTTCATGCAAAAACTGTCTATTACAGCTTAATTCGTCCATGCAAAACTAACTTTGTACTTTGCTATGAAGTTCCACCAGGAATGAGTTTTTATGCAAAAACTCTCTATTTCAACTTAATTCCTCCATGCAAAACTAACTTTGTACTTTGCTATGAAGTTCCACCAGGAATGAGTTTTCATGCAAAAACTGTCTACTTTAACTTAATTCGTCCATGCAAAACTAACTTTGTACTTTGCTATGAAGTTCCACCATGAATGAGTTTTCATGCAAAAACTGTCTATTTCAACTTAATTCGTCCATGCAAAACTAACTTTGTACTTTGCTATGAAGTTCCACCAGGAATGAGTTTTCATGCAAAAACTGTCTATTTCAACTTAATTCGTCCATGCAAAACTAACTTTGTACTTTGCTATGAAGTTCCACCATGAATGAGTTTTCATGCAAAAACTGTCTATTTCAACTTAATTCGTCCATGCAAAACTAACTTTGTACTTTGCTATGAAGTTCCACCAGGAATGAGTTTTCATGCAAAAACTGTCTACTTTAACTTAATTCGTCCATGCAAAACTAACTTTGTACTTTGCTATGAAGTTCCACCATGAATGAGTTTTCATGCAAAAACTGTCTATTTCAACTTAATTCGTCCATGCAAAACTAACTTTGTACTTTGCTATGAAGTTCCACCAGGAATGAGTTTTCATGCAAAAACTGTCTATTTCAACTTAATTCGTCCATGCAAAACTAACTTTGTACTTTGCTATGAAGTTCCACCATGAATGAGTTTTCATGCAAAAACTGTCTATTTCAACTTAATTCGTCCATGCAAAACTAACTTTGTACTTTGCTATGAAGTTCCACCAGGAATGAGTTTTCATGCAAAAACTGTCTACTTTAACTTAATTCGTCCATGCAAAACTAACTTTGTACTTTGCTATGAAGTTCCACCAGGAATGAGTTTTCATGCAAAAACTGTCTATTTCAACTTAATTCGTCCATGCAAAACTAACTTTGTACTTTGCTATGAAGTTCCACCAGGAATGAGTTTTCATGCAAAAACTGTCTACTTTAACTTAATTCGTCCATGCAAAACTAACTTTGTACTTTGCTATGAAGTTCCACCAGGAATGAGTTTTCATGCAAAAACTGTCTATTTCAACTTAATTCGTCCATGCAAAACTAACTTTGTACTTTGCTATGAAGTTCCACCATGAATGAGTTTTCATGCAAAAACTGTCTATTTCAACTTAATTCGTCCATGCAAAACTAACTTTGTACTTTGCTATGAAGTTCCACCAGGAATGAGTTTTCATGCAAAAACTGTCTACTTTAACTTAATTCGTCCATGCAAAACTAACTTTGTACTTTGCTATGAAGTTCCACCAGGAATGAGTTTTCATGCAAAAACTGTCTATTTCAACTTAATTCGTCCATGCAAAACTAACTTTGTACTTTGCTATGAAGTTCCACCATGAATGAGTTTTCATGCAAAAACTGTCTATTTCAACTTAATTCGTCCATGCAAAACTAACTTTGTACTTTGCTATGAAGTTCCACCAGGAATGAGTTTTCATGCAAAAACTGTCTATTTCAACTTAATTCGTCCATGCAAAACTAACTTTGTACTTTGCTATGAAGTTCCACCATGAATGAGTTTTCATGCAAAAACTGTCTATTTCAACTAAATTGATTCATCCAAAACGAACTTTGTACTTTGCTATGAAGTTCCACCAGGAATGAGTTTTCATGCAAAAACTGTCTATTTCAACTAAATTGATCCATCCAAAACGAACTTTGTACTTTGCTATGAAGTTCCACCAGGAATGAGTTTTTATGCAAAAACTGTCTATTTCAACTAACTTTGTCCATCTAAAACGAACTTTGTACTTTGCTATGAAGTTCCACCAGGAATGAGTTTTTATGCAAAAACTGTCTATTTCAACTTAATTCGTCCATGCAAAACTAACTTTGTACTTTGCTATGAAGTTCCACCAGGAATGAGTTTTCATGCAAAAACTGTCTATTTTAACTTAATTCGTTTATGCAAAACTAACTTTGTACTTTGCTATGAAGTTCCACCAGGAATGAGTTTTTATGCAAAAACTGTCTATTTCAACTTAATTCGTCCATGCAAAACTAACTTTGTACTTTGCTATGAAGTTCCACCAGGAATGAGTATTTATGCAAAAACTCTCTATTTCAACTTAATTCGTCCATGCAAAACTAACTTTGTACTTTGCTATGAAGTTCCACCAGGAATGAGTTTTCATGCAAAAACTGTCTACTTTAACTTAATTCGTCCATGCAAAACTAACTTTGTACTTTGCTATGAAGTTCCATCATGAATGAGTTTTCATGCAAAAACTGTCTATTTCAACTTAATTCGTCCATGCAAAACTAACTTTGTACTTTGCTATGAAGTTCCACCAGGAATGAGTTTTCATGCAAAAACTGTCTATTTTAACTTAATTCGTTTATGCAAAACTAACTTTGTACTTTGCTATGAAGTTCCACCAGGAATGAGTTTTTATGCAAAAACTGTCTATTTCAACTTAATTCGTCCATGCAAAACTAACTTTGTACTTTGCTATGAAGTTCCACCAGGAATGAGTATTTATGCAAAAACTCTCTATTTCAACTTAATTCGTCCATGCAAAACTAACTTTGTACTTTGCTATGAAGTTCCACCAGGAATGAGTTTTCATGCAAAAACTGTCTATTACAGCTTAATTCGTCCATGCAAAACTAACTTTGTACTTTGCTATGAAGTTCCACCAGGAATGAGTTTTTATGCAAAAACTCTCTATTTCAACTTAATTCGTCCATGCAAAACTAACTTTGTACTTTGCTATGAAGTTCCACCAGGAATGAGTTTTTATGCAAAAACTCTCTATTTCAACTTAATTCGTCCATGCAAAACTAACTTTGTACTTTGCTATGAAGTTCCACCAGGAATGAGTTTTCATGCAAAAACTGTCTACTTTAACTTAATTCGTCCATGCAAAACTAACTTTGTACTTTGCTATGAAGTTCCACCATGAATGAGTTTTCATGCAAAAACTGTCTATTTCAACTTAATTCGTCCATGCAAAACTAACTTTGTACTTTGCTATGAAGTTCCACCAGGAATGAGTTTTCATGCAAAAACTGTCTATTTCAACTTAATTCGTCCATGCAAAACTAACTTTGTACTTTGCTATGAAGTTCCACCATGAATGAGTTTTCATGCAAAAACTGTCTATTTCAACTTAATTCGTCCATGCAAAACTAACTTTGTACTTTGCTATGAAGTTCCACCAGGAATGAGTTTTCATGCAAAAACTGTCTACTTTAACTTAATTCGTCCATGCAAAACTAACTTTGTACTTTGCTATGAAGTTCCACCATGAATGAGTTTTCATGCAAAAACTGTCTTTTTCAACTTAATTCGTCCATACAAAACTAACTTTGTACTTTGCTATGAAGTTCCACCAGGAATGAGTTTTCATGCAAAAACTGTCTATTTCAACTTAATTCGTCCATGCAAAACTAACTTTGTACTTTGCTATGAAGTTCCACCATGAATGAGTTTTCATGCAAAAACTGTCTATTTCAACTTAATTCGTCCATGCAAAACTAACTTTGTACTTTGCTATGAAGTTCCACCATGAATGAGTTTTCATGCAAAAACTGTCTATTTCAACTTAATTCGTCCATGCAAAACTAACTTTGTACTTTGCTATGAAGTTCCACCATGAATGAGTTTTCATGCAAAAACTGTCTATTTCAACTTAATTCGTCCATGCAAAACTAACTTTGTACTTTGCTATGAAGTTCCACCATGAATGAGTTTTCATGCAAAAACTGTCTATTTCAACTTAATTCGTCCATGCAAAACTAACTTTGTACTTTGCTATGAAGTTCCACCAGGAATGAGTTTTCATGCAAAAACTGTCTATTTCAACTTAATTCGTCCATGCAAAACTAACTTTGTACTTTGCTATGAAGTTCCACCATGAATGAGTTTTCATGCAAAAACTGTCTATTTCAACTTAATTCGTCCATGCAAAACTAACTTTGTACTTTGCTATGAAGTTCCACCAGGAATGAGTTTTCATGCAAAAACTGTCTACTTTAACTTAATTCGTCCATGCAAAACTAACTTTGTACTTTGCTATGAAGTTCCACCATGAATGAGTTTTCATGCAAAAACTGTCTATTTCAACTTAATTCGTCCATGCAAAACTAACTTTGTACTTTGCTATGAAGTTCCACCAGGAATGAGTTTTCATGCAAAAACTGTCTATTTCAACTTAATTCGTCCATGCAAAACTAACTTTGTACTTTGCTATGAAGTTCCACCATGAATGAGTTTTCATGCAAAAACTGTCTATTTCAACTTAATTCGTCCATGCAAAACTAACTTTGTACTTTGCTATGAAGTTCCACCAGGAATGAGTTTTCATGCAAAAACTGTCTACTTTAACTTAATTCGTCCATGCAAAACTAACTTTGTACTTTGCTATGAAGTTCCACCAGGAATGAGTTTTCATGCAAAAACTGTCTATTTCAACTTAATTCGTCCATGCAAAACTAACTTTGTACTTTGCTATGAAGTTCCACCAGGAATGAGTTTTCATGCAAAAACTGTCTACTTTAACTTAATTCGTCCATGCAAAACTAACTTTGTACTTTGCTATGAAGTTCCACCAGGAATGAGTTTTCATGCAAAAACTGTCTATTTCAACTTAATTCGTCCATGCAAAACTAACTTTGTACTTTGCTATGAAGTTCCACCATGAATGAGTTTTCATGCAAAAACTGTCTATTTCAACTTAATTCGTCCATGCAAAACTAACTTTGTACTTTGCTATGAAGTTCCACCAGGAATGAGTTTTCATGCAAAAACTGTCTATTTCAACTTAATTCGTCCATGCAAAACTAACTTTGTACTTTGCTATGAAGTTCCACCATGAATGAGTTTTCATGCAAAAACTGTCTATTTCAACTTAATTCGTCCATGCAAAACTAACTTTGTACTTTGCTATGAAGTTCCACCAGGAATGAGTTTTCATGCAAAAACTGTCTACTTTAACTTAATTCGTCCATGCAAAACTAACTTTGTACTTTGCTATGAAGTTCCACCAGGAATGAGTTTTCATGCAAAAACTGTCTATTTCAACTTAATTCGTCCATGCAAAACTAACTTTGTACTTTGCTATGAAGGTCCACCAGGAATGAGTTTTCTTGCAAAAACTGTCTACTTTAACTTAATTCGTCCATGCAAAACTAACTTTGTACTTTGCTATGAAGTTCCACCATGAATGAGTTTTCATGCAAAAACTGTCTATTTCAACTTAATTCGTCCATGCAAAACTAACTTTGTACTTTGCTATGAAGTTCCACCAGGAATGAGTTTTCATGCAAAAACTGTCTATTTCAACTTAATTCGTCCATGCAAAACTAACTTTGTACTTTGCTATGAAGTTCCACCATGAATGAGTTTTCATGCAAAAACTGTCTATTTCAACTTAATTCGTCCATGCAAAACTAACTTTGTACTTTGCTATGAAGTTCCACCAGGAATGAGTTTTCATGCAAAAACTGTCTACTTTAACTTAATTCGTCCATGCAAAACTAACTTTGTACTTTGCTATGAAGTTCCACCATGAATGAGTTTTCATGCAAAAACTGTCTATTACAGCTTAATTCGTCCATGCAAAACTAACTTTGTACTTTGCTATGAAGTTCCACCAGGAATGAGTTTTTATGCAAAAACTCTCTATTTCAACTTAATTCCTCCATGCAAAACTAACTTTGTACTTTGCTATGAAGTTCCACCAGGAATGAGTTTTCATGCAAAAACTGTCTACTTTAACTTAATTCGTCCATGCAAAACTAACTTTGTACTTTGCTATGAAGTTCCACCATGAATGAGTTTTCATGCAAAAACTGTCTATTTCAACTTAATTCGTCCATGCAAAACTAACTTTGTACTTTGCTATGAAGTTCCACCAGGAATGAGTTTTCATGCAAAAACTGTCTATTTCAACTTAATTCGTCCATGCAAAACAAACTTTGTACTTTGCTATGAAGTTCCACCATGAATGAGTTTTCATGCAAAAACTGTCTATTTCAACTTAATTCGTCCATGCAAAACTAACTTTGTACTTTGCTATGAAGTTCCACCAGGAATGAGTTTTCATGCAAAAACTGTCTACTTTAACTTAATTCGTCCATGCAAAACTAACTTTGTACTTTGCTATGAAGTTCCACCATGAATGAGTTTTCATGCAAAAACTGTCTATTTCAACTTAATTCGTCCATGCAAAACTAACTTTGTACTTTGCTATGAAGTTCCACCAGGAATGAGTTTTCATGCAAAAACTGTCTATTTCAACTTAATTCGTCCATGCAAAACTAACTTTGTACTTTGCTATGAAGTTCCACCATGAATGAGTTTTCATGCAAAAACTGTCTATTTCAACTTAATTCGTCCATGCAAAACTAACTTTGTACTTTGCTATGAAGTTCCACCAGGAATGAGTTTTCATGCAAAAACTGTCTACTTTAACTTAATTCGTCCATGCAAAACTAACTTTGTACTTTGCTATGAAGTTCCACCAGGAATGAGTTTTCATGCAAAAACTGTCTATTTCAACTTAATTCGTCCATGCAAAACTAACTTTGTACTTTGCTATGAAGTTCCACCAGGAATGAGTTTTCATGCAAAAACTGTCTACTTTAACTTAATTCGTCCATGCAAAACTAACTTTGTACTTTGCTATGAAGTTCCACCAGGAATGAGTTTTCATGCAAAAACTGTCTATTTCAACTTAATTCGTCCATGCAAAACTAACTTTGTACTTTGCTATGAAGTTCCACCATGAATGAGTTTTCATGCAAAAACTGTCTATTTCAACTTAATTCGTCCATGCAAAACTAACTTTGTACTTTGCTATGAAGTTCCACCAGGAATGAGTTTTCATGCAAAAACTGTCTATTTCAACTTAATTCGTCCATGCAAAACTAACTTTGTACTTTGCTATGAAGTTCCACCATGAATGAGTTTTCATGCAAAAACTGTCTATTTCAACTTAATTCGTCCATGCAAAACTAACTTTGTACTTTGCTATGAAGTTCCACCAGGAATGAGTTTTCATGCAAAAACTGTCTACTTTAACTTAATTCGTCCATGCAAAACTAACTTTGTACTTTGCTATGAAGTTCCACCATGAATGAGTTTTCATGCAAAAACTCTCTATTTCAACTTAATTCGTCCATGCAAAACTAACTTTGTACTTTGCTATGAAGTTCCACCAGGAATGAGTTTTTATGCAAAAACTCTCTATTTCAACTTAATTCGTCCATGCAAAACTAACTTTGTACTTTGCTATGAAGTTCCACCAGGAATGAGTTTTCATGCAAAAACTGTCTATTTCAACTTAATTCGTCCATGCAAAACTAACTTTGTACTTTGCTATGAAGTTCCACCATGAATGAGTTTTCATGCAAAAACTGTCTATTTCAACTTAATTCGTCCATGCAAAACTAACTTTGTACTTTGCTATGAAGTTCCACCAGGAATGAGTTTTCATGCAAAAACTGTCTACTTTAACTTAATTCGTCCATGCAAAACTAACTTTGTACTTTGCTATGAAGTTCCACCATGAATGAGTTTTCATGCAAAAACTGTCTATTTCAACTTAATTCGTCCATGCAAAACTAACTTTGTACTTTGCTATGAAGTTCCACCAGGAATGAGTTTTCATGCAAAAACTGTCTATTTCAACTTAATTCGTCCATGCAAAACTAACTTTGTACTTTGCTATGAAGTTCCACCAGGAATGAGTTTTTATGCAAAAACTCTCTATTTCAACTTAATTCGTCCATGCAAAACTAACTTTGTACTTTGCTATGAAGTTCCACCAGGAATGAGTTTTCATGCAAAAACTGTCTATTTCAACTTAATTCGTCCATGCAAAACTAACTTTGTACTTTGCTATGAAGTTCCACCATGAATGAGTTTTCATGCAAAAACTGTCTATTTCAACTTAATTCGTCCATGCAAAACTAACTTTGTACTTTGCTATGAAGTTCCACCATGAATGAGTTTTCATGCAAAAACTGTCTACTTTAACTTAATTCGTCCATGCAAAACTAACTTTGTACTTTGCTATGAAGTTCCACCATGAATGAGTTTTCATGCAAAAACTGTCTATTTCAACTTAATTCGTCCATGCAAAACTAACTTTGTACTTTGCTATGAAGTTCCACCAGGAATGAGTTTTCATGCAAAAACTGTCTACTTTAACTTAATTCGTCCATGCAAAACTAACTTTGTACTTTGCTATGAAGTTCCACCATGAATGAGTTTTCATGCAAAAACTGTCTATTTCAACTTAATTCGTCCATGCAAAACTAACTTTGTACTTTGCTATGAAGTTCCACCAGGAATGAGTTTTCATGCAAAAACTGTCTATTTCAACTTAATTCGTCCATGCAAAACTAACTTTGTACTTTGCTATGAAGTTCCACCATGAATGAGTTTTCATGCAAAAACTGTCTATTTCAACTTAATTCGTCCATGCAAAACTAACTTTGTACTTTGCTATGAAGTTCCACCAGGAATGAGTTTTCATGCAAAAACTGTCTACTTTAACTTAATTCGTCCATGCAAAACTAACTTTGTACTTTGCTATGAAGTTCCACCATGAATGAGTTTTCATGCAAAAACTGTCTATTTCAACTTAATTCGTCCATGCAAAACTAACTTTGTACTTTGCTATGAAGTTCCACCATGAATGAGTTTTCATGCAAAAACTGTCTATTTCAACTTAATTCGTCCATGCAAAACTAACTTTGTACTTTGCTATGAAGTTCCACCAGGAATGAGTTTTCATGCAAAAACTGTCTATTTCAACTTAATTCGTCCATGCAAAACTAACTTTGTACTTTGCTATGAAGTTCCACCATGAATGAGTTTTCATGCAAAAACTGTCTATTTCAACTTAATTCGTCCATGCAAAACTAACTTTGTACTTTGCTATGAAGTTCCACCAGGAATGAGTTTTCATGCAAAAACTGTCTACTTTAACTTAATTCGTCCATGCAAAACTAACTTTGTACTTTGCTATGAAGTTCCACCAGGAATGAGTTTTCATGCAAAAACTGTCTATTTCAACTTAATTCGTCCATGCAAAACTAACTTTGTACTTTGCTATGAAGTTCCACCATGAATGAGTTTTCATGCAAAAACTGTCTATTTCAACTTAATTCGTCCATGCAAAACTAACTTTGTACTTTGCTATGAAGTTCCACCAGGAATGAGTTTTCATGCAAAAACTGTCTACTTTAACTTAATTCGTCCATGCAAAACTAACTTTGTACTTTGCTATGAAGTTCCACCAGGAATGAGTTTTCATGCAAAAACTGTCTATTTCAACTTAATTCGTCCATGCAAAACTAACTTTGTACTTTGCTATGAAGTTCCACCAGGAATGAGTTTTCATGCAAAAACTGTCTACTTTAACTTAATTCGTCCATGCAAAACTAACTTTGTACTTTGCTATGAAGTTCCACCAGGAATGAGTTTTCATGCAAAAACTGTCTATTTCAACTTAATTCGTCCATGCAAAACTAACTTTGTACTTTGCTATGAAGTTCCACCATGAATGAGTTTTCATGCAAAAACTGTCTATTTCAACTTAATTCGTCCATGCAAAACTAACTTTGTACTTTGCTATGAAGTTCCACCAGGAATGAGTTTTCATGCAAAAACTGTCTATTTCAACTTAATTCGTCCATGCAAAACTAACTTTGTACTTTGCTATGAAGTTCCACCATGAATGAGTTTTCATGCAAAAACTGTCTATTTCAACTTAATTCGTCCATGCAAAACTAACTTTGTACTTTGCTATGAAGTTCCACCAGGAATGAGTTTTCATGCAAAAACTGTCTACTTTAACTTAATTCGTCCATGCAAAACTAACTTTGTACTTTGCTATGAAGTTCCACCAGGAATGAGTTTTCATGCAAAAACTGTCTATTTCAACTTAATTCGTCCATGCAAAACTAACTTTGTACTTTGCTATGAAGTTCCACCAGGAATGAGTTTTCATGCAAAAACTGTCTACTTTAACTTAATTCGTCCATGCAAAACTAACTTTGTACTTTGCTATGAAGTTCCACCAGGAATGAGTTTTCATGCAAAAACTGTCTATTTCAACTTAATTCGTCCATGCAAAACTAACTTTGTACTTTGCTATGAAGTTCCACCATGAATGAGTTTTCATGCAAAAACTCTCTATTTCAACTTAATTCGTCCATGCAAAACTAACTTTGTACTTTGCTATGAAGTTCCACCAGGAATGAGTTTTCATGCAAAAACTGTCTACTTTAACTTAATTCGTCCATGCAAAACTAACTTTGTACTTTGCTATGAAGTTCCACCAGGAATGAGTTTTCATGCAAAAACTGTCTATTTCAACTTAATTCGTCCATGCAAAACTAACTTTGTACTTTGCTATGAAGTTCCACCAGGAATGAGTTTTCATGCAAAAACTGTCTACTTTAACTTAATTCGTCCATGCAAAACTAACTTTGTACTTTGCTATGAAGTTCCACCATGAATGAGTTTTCATGCAAAAACTGTCTATTTCAACTAAATTGATCCATCCAAAACGAACTTTGTACTTTGCTATGAAGTTCCACCAGGAATGAGTTTTTATGCAAAAACTGTCTATTTCAACTAACTTTGTCCATCTAAAACGAACTTTGTACTTTGCTATGAAGTTCCACCAGGAATGAGTTTTCATGCAAAAACTGTCTACTTTAACTTAATTCGTCCATGCAAAACTAACTTTGTACTTTGCTATGAAGTTCCACCATGAATGAGTTTTCATGCAAAAACTGTCTATTTCAACTAAATTGATCCATCCAAAACGAACTTTGTACTTTGCTATGAAGTTCCACCAGGAATGAGTTTTTATGCAAAAACTGTCTATTTCAACTAACTTTGTCCATCTAAAACGAACTTTGTACTTTGCTATGAAGTTCCACCAGGAATGAGTTTTTATGCAAAAACTGTCTATTTCAACTTAATTCGTCCATGCAAAACTAACTTTGTACTTTGCTATGAAGTTCCACCAGGAATGAGTTTTCATGCAAAAACTGTCTATTTTAACTTAATTCGTTTATGCAAAACTAACTTTGTACTTTGCTATGAAGTTCCACCAGGAATGAGTTTTCATGCAAAAACTGTCTATTTCAACTAACTTTGTCCATCCAAAACTAACTTTGTACTTTGCTATGAAGTTCCACCAGGAATGAGTTTTTATGCAAAAACTCTCTATTTCAACTTAATTCGTCCATGCAAAACTAACTTTGTACTTTGCTATGAAGTTCCACCAGGAATGAGTTTTTATGCAAAAACTGTCTATTTCAACTTAATTCGTCCATGCAAAACTAACTTTGTACTTTGCTATGAAGTTCCACCAGGAATGAGTTTTCATGCAAAAACTGTCTATTTTAACTTAATTCGTTTATGCAAAACTAACTTTGTACTTTGCTATGAAGTTCCACCAGGAATGAGTTTTTATGCAAAAACTGTCTTGTTGTAAACAAACGATGTTTACACCGACCGCTGCTGTCACTGTCGGACATTATATCGTATTTACGAAGTTGTCGGAAGAAAGCTTCACGGTCGGGATATCTGAGTACCGCGGTGAGTGAAGGACTAACCGAAAAAGAATGTATATAAGGGCAGGACGACGCGCGAGACGCCCTTTTTTTACCGCTAGAAAACGTTGACGAATAAAGAACTAATTTTTTGGTTCGCTCTAGTGAGAAAGCGTTCCTAATTAATTATCGACTTTTTTGCGTTTTCTACATTCCAAAAAATTAGTTTCTAATTTCAAGAAATTAGCTCCAACTAATTCGAAAAAATAGTTTGTTGGAAATCTTCAAATTTCAACAAGTTTGCGATAGTTTGCAAGAATATTTGCGTCGCAAAGCTAAGTTTAGTGCGCGTTTAATTCGCTCGAATCGAAAGTAAATTATCCACCGGGGATAATCGCGATCGCGTAACGAACGATAGTGGATTCCAGTTTATAGTGCGCACGTTTTAAGTGATTCGCGAAATGGAACACGGCGATGACACGGTGCAAGACGGGCAACAGACGAGCCAGCGAGTGGATACTGTATTCCCCTCGGAGGAACAGACGGCTGAACGCGAAAGCGTAGTCGCGACGAATGCGACGCCCTCCTGTTCGGCTCGATCGCCCGTGGCCGTACAAGAATCGTCCCAGAGCGAAGGGATTTTGGGCCACCGGGGCGAGCAGACCGTGCAGACTCCGTGGGGATACTTTCCGGTGAGGCACAGGGATGCCATCGCGCTGGACGCGACACCAGAAGCAGCCCGGCCGTCCCCTTATCACACCAACACGCACGCACAAAATGGCCACACGCAACCGGAGGGTTTAAGACGCGTCACCGATGGCGCATCGAATTCGGCGATGGCGACCGCGCACCGGTCAGCAACCCATGAAGGGTTCATGACCCCTAACCGGGAACACCGGAGGAAGCAGCTCGAACTCGAGCGTTTAAGGATCGAGCTACAACAACGAAAACTTGAACTCCGCGCGCGCGAGTTGGAGTTTTCAAAAGGGGAGTGTGAAATTGCGCGCAAATCGCAATGCGAGCTAGAAAAAGCAAGTGCTTGGCTGCTGCATCGAGAAAATGGTGGTTCCCTTGATGCTGCTGGAAGGCGCGTTGATATCGGCACGGAACACTTCCGATGTGAGGACAACCCTACCGTGGCCACCAGTAAATATGCACTGACACCGACATGGCCAGCGAACGAAACAGCGAGACGTGACGCGGAATTTCACGAGTGGCAAAGCGCGATGGAGGATCTCATGTCGCGAGATCCTCGCCGCATAAATGGAACAACGCACCGACCTGGACACGATTTTGGACACAGCACGTTGGCACAACCGCACGCAACCGATCACGACACTTCAGCAGCCGCACACGGACACGATTTCGAACACAGCACGTCTACACACACACACGGAAACCGATACGGACACACCGCCCAACCACACGGACTCGATCACGGTTATTACACGTTTATACCGCCCCGCGGACTTGGTCAGGCAAACAGCACTTTTGCCCAACCGCGCACGAGCGCGCCAGCAACGTACCCGCACAATGTTTTCGTCGACGGGCATGCGGGAACACTTGGAAGCTTGGGATCGACTTTCTTGAGTCAATCCCAAATTGCCGCGCGGAAAGCCAGTGGAAGAGAGCTACCTACGTTTTCGGGTTCCGCAGAACAGTGGCCGCTCTTCATCTCCAGCTACGAGCACTCAACAGCAATCTGCGGGTACTCCGACTACGAGAACCTGCTGAGGCTACAAAAGGCGTTGAAAGGAGCTGCGCTGGAAGCGGTCAGCTCGTTGTTGTTGCTGCCTTCCGGACTTAAGGAAGCCATAGACGTGCTCAAGCTACGGTTTGGGAGGCCGGAGGTGATCGTTGAAAATTTGATGGAGAAAGTGAGACGTATGCCAGCCCCACGAGCGGATCGGCTAGATACTCTGGTTGAGTTCGGATTCGCGGTGAGGAACCTGTGTGCGACCATCCAAGCATCTGGGCTGCCGGAATATACCTGCAACGTTATCCTGCTGAAGGAGTTGATCGTGAAGCTGCCGTCGGCCACGTGCATCGGGTGGGCGAGGCACCAACAGCAGCTGCCCTCTGTTACGCTGTCGGACTTCGGAAGGTGGATCGGCGAGTTGGCTGCAGCACTCAGCAGGGTAGTTCCGGTGAAGAGCGAACGTTTCGAACGCAGTGGATCCGGCGACTCGGATCGTCGGAGCAGTGTGAAACCGGTACGACCAGATCAGCGCCAGCCCACCACCGCACGTTTGAACATGCACGCCGCCACCACGAGCGGTAAGTACCCACATACAAATGTTTCTAAATGTTCAGCCTGCCAGGGAGAGTGTGCCGCACTGGATACATGCCAGCGATTCCAAACGATGACCGTCGCTGAAAGGAAGGAACATATATGAGATAAGAAGCTATGCCGAAAATGTCTCAAGTACCATAAGGGGTGGTGTCACCTTAAAACAGTTTGCGGATCCAATGGGTGCGAGGCAATGCACCATAGGTTGCTACATGGTTCTCTGGGAATGACCAATACAACAGAAAAGCATTGTCTTACTCATTCCGGCTCCAACGATCGCACTTTGTTCCGCTACGTACCGGTAACTATGTATGGGAAGGATGGCAGGACGGTTCGAACGTACGCCTTTCTCGACGAAGGTTCGTCATCGACCTTCATCGATCATAGCCTGATGGACGAATTAGGGCTGATCGGAACGTCACGGCCATTGTGTCTCAAGTGGACCGGGGATACTACCAGAGAAGAAAAGGCTTCCGTCCAGCTGGCAGTGCAAATATCAGGTGCATACGAAGGGGCTCCAGTGCATGAGCTGACAAAGGTACACACGGTCAGCAATCTAGCCTTGCCCGCGCAGACGATAGATGGTAAACAACTGCAATCTGCGTATCCACATCTGAAGGGTTTACCGTTCACCTCTTACGTCGATGCCGTACCTCGAGTACTAATTGGTGTAGATAATTGTCGTTTGGGAAAGCCGCTAAAATGTACAGAAGGACGGGTTAATGAACCGATTGCTTCGAAAACTAGGCTGGGCTGGATGATATACGGACCCTGCCCTATTGCAACCGCTAGTGTAACCGGAGGACACAGAAGTTTTCACATCTGCAGCTGCGAAGGTAACGTCGATGGTGTACTCACAAGCGAGGTTAAGGCGTTCTTCTCGTTGGATTCACTGGGTATCACTAAGCCATCACGCTTACTCAAATCCAAGGACGATGAACGTGCCCTGGTGATACTTAACCGAGAAACCAAACTGCAGGGCGATCGATTCGAAACGGGCTTACTATGGAGATATGATGACGTCCGATTGCCATGTAACAAAGCTGCAACGATGAAACGGTACGAGCTCCTGAAACGAAAAATGAGTAAAGATCCGGAGTTAGCTGCGGCGGTTAATCAGAAGATGAGAGATTACATCCAGAAGGGCTACATTCGACGTTTATCAGCGAGTGAGGCGGAGGACAAACGACCAAACGACTGGTTTTTACCTATTTTCCCGGTTACCAACCCTAATAAACCGGGAAAAATTCGCATGGTTTTTGACGCGGCGGCAAAGGTGAGTGGAGTCAGCCTTAATTCGTTCCTTTTAGCGGGACCCGATCTGCTTGCCGGGCTCCTTTCCGTTCTCTTTAAGTTCCGAGAGTTTCGCGTCGCTGTTGTGGGAGACATTCGGGAAATGTTCCATCAAGTGATGATGCGAACGGAAGACCAACGAAGCCAGATGATCCTTTGGGATGGAGACGATCCAAACGGCGATCCAGCCGTATACGTGGTCACCGTGATGACGTTTGGCGCTGCTTGTTCGCCGAGCAGCGCACAGTTCGTGAAGAATCGCAACGCAGAGCGATTCGAGGAAGAGTTCCCGCGTGCGGCAAAATGCATCAAAGACGAGCACTACGTGGACGATATGCTCGTGAGTGTGGAAACGGAGGAAGAGGCCGTATGCCTAGCGAAAGAAGTTCGGGATGTTCACCAAAAAGGAGGATTCGAAATCCGGAATTGGGTATCTAATTCGTTAGACGTGGTGAGGCAACTGCAGACACAGGCGGAACATCAGAAAAGCATCGATGTCGGCTACGGTTTAGCAACGGAAAAGGTCCTCGGTATGTGGTGGGACACGGCTTTCGACACGTTTACTTTCCAGCTCTCGACGCAGTTTACTGAAAAGCTACAGGCTGGCAAATCGTGCACAACGAAGCGTAACCTACTCCGGATCCTGATGAGCATCTACGATCCCATGGGTTTGCTCGGGATGTTCCTGATGTATTTAAAAGTTCTCCTGCAAGAGATATGGCGTTCCGGAATAGGATGGGATCAGGAGCTGCATGACCAACCGGCGGAAAAGTGGTTAATTTGGCAACGAGTGCTCCCTGATGTCCAGAAGGTGAGAGTCAGAAGGTGTTATCGAGCGGTTACGTCGATTCGCGCTGGAGTAGAGCTGCATGTGTTTTGCGACGCAAGTGAATGTGGGATGGCCGCGGTCGCTTATTTGAGGTACGAAGAAGACGGAGTTGTGGAATGCTCTCTCGTTGGATCGAAAACTCGTGTGGCTCCGATGCGTTTCGTCTCGATTCCGCGACTAGAGCTACAAGCGGCGGTGATTGGTGCCCGATTAGCGGCTACGATCGTCAACTCACACCGATTGAACATCTCGCGCACGGTGTTTTGGACAGACTCGCGGAACGTGTTGAGTTGGTTGCGTTCTGATCATCGTCGCTATAATCAGTTCGTAGCATTTCGAGTCGGAGAACTGCTCGAAACAACGGAGGTCGAGCAATGGCGTTGGATCCCGACGAAAATGAACGTAGCTGATGACGGGACCAAGTGGACGAAAACACCGGATCTATCGCCAACTAGTCGCTGGTTCAACGGTCCGAGCTTCCTATGGGGCTCTGAATCACTCTGGCCTGGCTCGGAAACAACATCTCCAGACACCCCCGAAGAACTACGTCCCAACGTGTTGCATCATACGGTACAGGAGCCTCTCATTAATTTCCATCGTTTCTCGAAATGGAGAAGGCTTCTACGGGCAGTTGCGTATGTGGTAAGATTTGTCACTAATGTCCGTCGTGCCATCAGGAAAGATGTCATTTTAGGTGAACCGCTAACACAAGAAGAGCTGACACGGGCCGAGCAGATCATCATCACCCAGATACAGGCGGACGTGTATGCGTGTGAAATACGCTCTCTGAAGAAGGATCCCTCTCAGTTGCAGCCGTGGAAGAGCAGGGTGGAGAAGAATAGTCCTCTCTACAAGATATCGCCGGTACTAGACGACCACGGAATAATAAGGATGCGAGGGCGCCTGGCCGGGACGTTGTCGGTCAGCGAAACACTGCAGCAACCGATTATCCTCCCTCGGAAGCATCGTGGAACAGAGTTGTTGATACTCAGCTACCACGAACGATATCGGCACTGTAACCACCGCACGGTTGTTAGCGAGCTGCGAGCTCGCTATTATATACCCCAGGTCCTTGGTGAGTACAACCGTGTACGTAAGTCCTGCCAGCGATGCAAAATAGACGGAGCCACTCCGGAGCCTCCCTCGATGGGAAACGTACCATCCCAACGAGTTGCGGTCGGGCAACGAGCCTTTTCATTTACAGGCGTGGACTATTTTGGACCCCTCCTGGTTGCCGTAGGAAGACGAGTAGAGAAGAGGTGGGGAGTCATATTCACCTGTCTGACGTGCAGAGCTATCCATTTGGAGATGGCTCACTCCCTCACAACGGCGTCCTGCATTATGGCGATTCGGCGCTTCATCGCTAGGCGCGGAAAACCGATAGAGATCATCAGCGATAGGGGAACCAATTTCGTCGGGTCGGCTCGGGAGCTCGAGGAAGCCTTGCAGACAGTGGATGTTAACGCGATGATGGACGAATTCGTTGGGCCCGAGATGAAATGGAGTTTTAATCCGCCAGCCGCACCACATTTCGGCGGATGCTGGGAGAGACTGGTCCGGTCTGTAAAGAAAGTGCTGGGTCAATTTGAGCTTCCACGAAAACCGACGGACGAGGTGCTGATGTCGACGCTAACGGAAATCGAGTTCATCATCAACTCGAGACCACTTACCTACGTGCCGTTGGACGACGAGATGGACACACCGATCACACCAAACCATCTACTACTCGGAAGCTCCAACGGGTGCAAGCCGCCCGCCGTATTTGACGACAGTGGTATCGCCGCTAAATCAGCGTGGAGAGCCGCCCAACGCAACGCTGACGTATTCTGGAGGAGATGGGTATCGGAATACCTCCCCACGCTGACCCGTCGATCTAAGTGGTTTGTGTCGGTGCGGCCGATTCAGGTGGGAGATGTAGTGATAGTAGTCGACAATTGTTTGCCGCGGAACAGTTGGCCAAAGGGACGCGTGATCGATGTAGTTAGGGCCCAGGACGGTCAAGTAAGACAGGCAAGCGTCCAAACCGCCAGTGGAATTTATAAGCGACCTGCAACAAAGATTGCGTTATTAGATGTACGGAAAGGAAACTTACCTGTGTGAGCTAGGAATGATAAACAAAATACGGCGCATGGTAAAGTGACAGCGATCGGCAGCGACAGCAACAGGAAGTAGAGTGAGAGTGAGTAGAGGATGAAAGCCAGTTGTCTCACTGCGGGAGGCAATGTTGTAAACAAACGATGTTTACACCGACCGCTGCTGTCACTGTCGGACATTATATCGTATTTACGAAGTTGTCGGAAGAAAGCTTCACGGTCGGGATATCTGAGTACCGCGGTGAGTGAAGGACTAACCGAAAAAGAATGTATATAAGGGCAGGACGACGCGCGAGACGCCCTTTTTTACCGCTAGAAAACGTTGACGAATAAAGAACTAATTTTTTGGTTCGCTCTAGTGAGATAGCGTTCCTAATTAATTATCGACTTTTTTGCGTTTTCTACAGTCTATTTCAACTAACTTTGTCCATCTAAAACGAATTTTGTACTTTGCTATGAAGTTCCACCAGGAATGAGTTTTCATGCAAAAACTGTCTATTTCAACTTAATTCGTCCATCCAAAACGAACTTTGTACTTTGCTATGAAGTTCCACCAGGAATGAGTTTTCATGCAAAAACTGTCTATTTCAACTAAATTGATCCATCCAAAACGAACTTTGTACTTTGCTATGAAGTTCCACCAGGAATGAGTTTTCATGCAAAAACTGTCTATTTCAACTAAATTGATCCATCCAAAACGAACTTTGTACTTTGCTATGAAGTTCCACCAGGAATGAGTTTTCATGCAAAAACTGTCTATTTCAACTTAATTCGTCCATCTGATTCGAACTTTGTACTTTGCTATGAAGTTCCACCAGGAATGAGTTTTCATACAAAAACTGTCTATTTCAACTTAATTCGTCCATCCAAAACGAACTTTGTACTTTGCTATGAAGTTCCACCAGGAATGAGTTTTCATGCAAAAACTGTCTATTTCTACTAAATTGATCCATCCAAAACGAACTTTGTACTTTGCTATGAAGTTCCACCAGGAATGAGTTTTCATGAAAAAACTGTCTATTTCAACTAACTTTGTCCATCCAAAACGAACTTTGTACTTTGCTATGAAGTTCCACCAGGAATGAGTTTTTATGCAAAAACTGTCTATTTCAACTTAATTCGTCCATCCAAAACGAACTTTGTACTTTGCTATGAAGTTCCACCAGGAATGAGTTTTCATGCAAAAACTGTCTATTTCAACTAACTTTGTCCATCCAAAACGAACTTTGTACTTTGCTATGAAGTTCCACCAGGAATGAGTTTTCATACAAAAACTGTCTATTTCAACTTAATTCGTCCATCCAAAACGAACTTTGTACTTTGCTATGAAGTTCCACCAGGAATGAGTTTTCATGAAAAAACTGTCTATTTCAACTAACTTTGTCCATCCAAAACGAACTTTGTACTTTGCTATGAAGTTCCACCAGGAATGAGTTTTCATGCAAAAACTGTCTATTTCAACTAAATTGATCCATCCAAAACGAACTTTGTACTTTGCTATGAAGTTCCACCAGGAATGAGATTTTATGCAAAAACTGTCTATTTCAACTAACTTTGTCCATCCAAAACGAACTTTGTACTTTGCTATGAAGTTCCACCAGGAATGAGTTTTCATGCAAAAACTATCTATTTCAACTAAATTGATCCATCCAAAACGAACTTTGTACTTTGCTATGAAGTTCCACCAGGAATGAGTTTTTATGCAAAAACTGTCTATTTCAACTTAATTCGTCCATCCAAAACGAACTTTGTACTTTGCTATGAAGTTCCACCAGGAATGAGTTTTCATGCAAAAACTGTCTATTTCAACTAAATTGATCCATCCAAAACGAACTTTGTACTTTGCTATGAAGTTCCACCAGGAATGAGTTTTCATGCAAAAACTGTCTATTTCAACTAAATTGATCCATCCAAAACGAACTTTGTACTTTGCTATGAAGTTCCACCAGGAATGAGTTTTTATGCAAAAACTGTCTATTTCAACTAACTTTGTCCATCCAAAACGAACTTTGTACTTTGCTATGAAGTTCCACCAGGAATGAGTTTTCATGCAAAAACTATCTATTTCAACTAAATTGATCCATCCAAAACGAACTTTGTACTTTGCTATGAAGTTCCACCAGGAATGAGTTTTCATGCAAAAACTGTCTATTTCAACTAAATTGATCCATCCAAAACGAACTTTGTACTTTGCTATGAAGTTCCACCAGGAATGAGTTTTCATGCAAAAACTGTCTATTTCAACTTAATTCGTCCATCTGATTCGAACTTTGTACTTTGCTATGAAGTTCCACCAGGAATGAGTTTTCATACAAAAACTGTCTATTTCAACTTAATTCGTCCATCCAAAACGAACTTTGTACTTTGCTATGAAGTTCCACCAGGAATGAGTTTTCATGCAAAAACTGTCTATTTCAACTAACTTTGTCCATCCAAAACGAACTTTGTACTTTGCTATGAAGTTCCACCAGGAATGAGTTTTCATGCAAAAACTGTCTATTTCAACTTAATTCGTCCATCTGATTCGAACTTTGTACTTTGCTATGAAGTTCCACCAGGAATGAGTTTTCATACAAAAACTGTCTATTTCAACTTAATTCGTCCATCCAAAACGAACTTTGTACTTTGCTATGAAGTTCCACCAGGAATGAGTTTTTATGCAAAAACTGTCTATTTCAACTAACTTTGTCCATCCAAAACGAACTTTGTACTTTGCTATGAAGTTCCACCAGGAATGAGTTTTCATGCAAAAACTATCTATTTCAACTAAATTGATCCATCCAAAACGAACTTTGTACTTTGCTATGAAGTTCCACCAGGAATGAGTTTTCATACAAAAACTGTCTATTTCAACTTAATTCGTCCATCCAAAACGAACTTTGTACTTTGCTATGAAGTTCCACCAGGAATGAGTTTTCATGCAAAAACTGTCTATTTCAACTAAATTGATCCATCCAAAACGAACTTTGTACTTTGCTATGAAGTTCCACCAGGAATGAGTTTTCATGCAAAAACTGTCTATTTCAACTAAATTGATCCATCCAAAACGAACTTTGTACTTTGCTATGAAGTTCCACCAGGAATGAGTTTTTATGCAAAAACTGTCTATTTCAACTAACTTTGTCCATCCAAAACGAACTTTGTACTTTGCTATGAAGTTCCACCAGGAATGAGTTTTCATGCAAAAACTATCTATTTCAACTAAATTGATCCATCCAAAACGAACTTTGTACTTTGCTATGAAGTTCCACCAGGAATGAGTTTTCATGCAAAAACTGTCAATTTCAACTAAATTGATCCATCCAAAACGAACTTTGTACTTTGCTATGAAGTTCCACCAGGAATGAGTTTTCATGCAAAAACTGTCTATTTCAACTAAATTGATCCATCCAAAACGAACTTTGTACTTTGCTATGAAGTTCCACCAGGAATGAGTTTTTATGCAAAAACTGTCTATTTCAACTAACTTTGTCCATCCAAAACGAACTTTGTACTTTGCTATGAAGTTCCACCAGGAATGAGTTTTCATGCAAAAACTATCTATTTCAACTAAATTGATCCATCCAAAACGAACTTTGTACTTTGCTATGAAGTTCCACCAGGAATGAGTTTTTATGCAAAAACTGTCTATTTCAACTTAATTCGTCCATCCAAAACGAACTTTGTACTTTGCTATGAAGTTCCACCAGGAATGAGTTTTCATGCAAAAACTGTCTATTTCAACTAAATTGATCCATCCAAAACGAACTTTGTACTTTGCTATGAAGTTCCACCAGGAATGAGTTTTTATGCAAAAACTGTCTATTTCAACTAACTTTGTCCATCCAAAACGAACTTTGTACTTTGCTATGAAGTTCCACCAGGAATGAGTTTTCATGCAAAAACTATCTATTTCAACTAAATTGATCCATCCAAAACGAACTTTGTACTTTGCTATGAAGTTCCACCAGGAATGAGTTTTCATACAAAAACTGTCTATTTCAACTAAATTGATCCATCCAAAACGAACTTTGTACTTTGCTATGAAGTTCCACCAGGAATGAGTTTTCATGCAAAAACTGTCTATTTCAACTAAATTGATCCATCCAAAACGAACTTTGTACTTTGCTATGAAGTTCCACCAGGAATGAGTTTTTATGCAAAAACTGTCTATTTCAACTAACTTTGTCCATCCAAAACGAACTTTGTACTTTGCTATGAAGTTCCACCAGGAATGAGTTTTCATGCAAAAACTATCTATTTCAACTAAATAGATCCATCCAAAACGAACTTTGTACTTTGCTATGAAGTTCCACCAGGAATGAGTTTTTATGCAAAAACTGTCTATTTCAACTTAATTCGTCCATCCAAAACGAACTTTGTACTTTGCTATGAAGTTCCACCAGGAATGAGTTTTCATGCAAAAACTGTCTATTTCAACTAAATTGATCCATCCAAAACGAACTTTGTACTTTGCTATGAAGTTCCACCAGGAATGAGTTTTCATGCAAAAACTGTCTATTTCAACTAAATTGATCCATCCAAAACGAACTTTGTACTTTGCTATGAAGTTCCACCAGGAATGAGTTTTTATGCAAAAACTGTCTATTTCAACTAACTTTGTCCATCCAAAACGAACTTTGTACTTTGCTATGAAGTTCCACCAGGAATGAGTTTTCATGCAAAAACTATCTATTTCAACTAAATAGATCCATCCAAAACGAACTTTGTACTTTGCTATGAAGTTCCACCAGGAATGAGTTTTTATGCAAAAACTGTCTATTTCAACTTAATTCGTCCATCCAAAACGAACTTTGTACTTTGCTATGAAGTTCCACCAGGAATGAGTTTTCATGCAAAAACTGTCTATTTCAACTAAATTGATCCATCCAAAACGAACTTTGTACTTTGCTATGAAGTTCCACCAGGAATGAGTTTTTATGCAAAAACTGTCTATTTCAACTAACTTTGTCCATCCAAAACGAACTTTGTACTTTGCTATGAAGTTCCACCAGGAATGAGTTTTCATGCAAAAACTGTCTATTTCAACTAAATTGATCCATCCAAAACGAACTTTGTACTTTGCTATGAAGTTCCACCAGGAATAAGTTTTCATGCAAAAACTGTCTATTTCAACTAAATTGATCCATCCAAAACGAACTTTGTACTTTGCTATGAAGTTCCACCAGGAATGAGTTTTCATGCAAAAACTGTCTATTTCAACTAAATTGATCCATCCAAAACGAACTTTGTACTTTGCTATGAAGTTCCACCAGGAATGAGTTTTCATGCAAGAACTGTCTATTTCAACTTAATTCGTCCATCTGATTCGAACTTTGTACTTTGCTATGAAGTTCCACCAGGAATGAGTTTTCATACAAAAACTGTCTATTTCAACTTAATTCGTCCATCCAAAACGAACTTTGTACTTTGCTATGAAGTTCCACCAGGAATGAGTTTTCATGCAAAAACTGTCTATTTCAACTAAATTGATCCATCCAAAACGAACTTTGTTCTTTGCTATGAAGTTCTACCAGGAATGAGTTTTCATGCAAAAACTGTCTATTTCAACTAACTTTGTCCATCCAAAACGAACTTTGTTCTTTGCTATGAAGTTCTACCAGGAATGAGTTTTCATGCAAAAACTGTCTATTTCAACTAACTTTGTCCATCCAAAACGAACTTTGTACTTTGCTATGAAGTTCCACCAGGAATGAGTTTTCATGCAAAAACTGTCTATTTCAACTAACTTTGTCCATCCAAAACGAACTTTGTACTTTGCTATGAAGTTCCACCAGGAATGAGTTTTCATGCAAAAACTATCTATTTCAACTAAATTGATCCATCCAAAACGAACTTTGTACTTTGCTATGAAGTTCCACCAGGAATGAGTTTTCATGCAAAAACTGTCTATTTCAACTAAATTGATCCATCCAAAACGAACTTTGTACTTTGCTATGAAGTTCCACCAGGAATGAGTTTTCATGCAAAAACTGTCTATTTCAACTTAATTCGTCCATCTGATTCGAACTTTGTACTTTGCTATGAAGTTCCACCAGGAATGAGTTTTCATACAAAAACTGTCTATTTCAACTTAATTCGTCCATCCAAAACGAACTTTGTACTTTGCTATGAAGTTCCACCAGGAATGAGTTTTCATGCAAAAACTGTCTATTTCAACTAAATTGATCCATCCAAAACGAACTTTGTACTTTGCTATGAAGTTCCACCAGGAATGAGTTTTCATGCAAAAACTGTCTATTTCAACTAAATTGATCCATCCAAAACGAACTTTGTACTTTGCTATGAAGTTCCACCAGGAATGAGTTTTCATGCAAAAACTGTCTATTTCAACTAACTTTGTCCATCCAAAACGAACTTTGTACTTTGCTATGAAGTTCCACCAGGAATGAGTTTTCATGCAAAAACTGTCTATTTCAACTAAATTGATCCATCCAAAACGAACTTTGTACTTTGCTATGAAGTTCCACCAGGAATGAGTTTTCATGCAAAAACTGTCTATTTCAACTAAATTGATCCATCCAAAACGAACTTTGTACTTTGCTATGAAGTTCCACCAGGAATGAGTTTTTATGCAAAAACTGTCTATTTCAACTAACTTTGTCCATCCAAAACGAACTTTGTACTTTGCTATGAAGTTCCACCAGGAATGAGTTTTCATACAAAAACTGTCTATTTCAACTTAATTCGTCCATCCAAAACGAACTTTGTACTTTGCTATGAAGTTCCACCAGGAATGAGTTTTCATGCAAAAACTGTCTATTTCAACTAAATTGATCCATCCAAAACGAACTTTGTACTTTGCTATGAAGTTCCACCAGGAATGAGTTTTTATGCAAAAACTGTCTATTTCAACTAACTTTGTCCATCCAAAACGAACTTTGTACTTTGCTATGAAGTTCCACCAGGAATGAGTTTTCATGCAAAAACTATGTATTTCAACTAAATTGATCCATCCAAAACGAACTTTGTACTTTGCTATGAAGTTCCACCAGGAATGAGTTTTCATGCAAAAACTGTCTATTTCAACTAAATTGATCCATCCAAAACGAACTTTGTACTTTGCTATGAAGTTCCACCAGGAATGAGTTTTCATGCAAAAACTGTCTATTTCAACTTAATTCGTCCATCTGATTCGAACTTTGTACTTTGCTATGAAGTTCCACCAGGAATGAGTTTTCATACAAAAACTGTCTATTTCAACTTAATTCGTCCATCCAAAACGAACTTTGTACTTTGCTATGAAGTTCCACCAGGAATGAGTTTTCATGCAAAAACTGTCTATTTCAACTAAATTGATCCATCCAAAACGAACTTTGTACTTTGCTATGAAGTTCCACCAGGAATGAGTTTTCATACAAAAACTGTCTTTTTCAACTTAATTCGTCCATCCAAAACGAACTTTGTACTTTGCTATGAAGTTCCACCAGGAATGAGTTTTCATGCAAAAACTGTCTATTTCAACTAAATTGATCAATCCAAAACGAACTTTGTACTTTGCTATGAAGTTCCACCAGGAATGAGTTTTCATGCAAAAACTGTCTATTTCAACTAAATTGATCCATCCAAAACGAACTTTGTACTTTGCTATGAAGTTCCACCAGGAATGAGTTTTTATGCAAAAACTGTCTATTTCAACTAACTTTGTCCATCCAAAACGAACTTTGTACTTTGCTATGAAGTTCCACCAGGAATGAGTTTTCATGCAAAAACTGTCTATTTCAACTAAATTGATCCATCCAAAACGAACTTTGTACTTTGCTATGAAGTTCCACCAGGAATGAGTTTTTATGCAAAAACTGTCTATTTCAACTAACTTTGTCCATCCAAAACGAACTTTGTACTTTGCTATGAAGTTCCACCAGGAATGAGTTTTCATGCAAAAACTATGTATTTCAACTAAATTGATCCATCCAAAACGAACTTTGTACTTTGCTATGAAGTTCCACCAGGAATGAGTTTTCATGCAAAAACTGTCTATTTCAACTAAATTGATCCATCCAAAACGAACTTTGTACTTTGCTATGAAGTTCCACCAGGAATGAGTTTTCATGCAAAAACTGTCTATTTCAACTTAATTCGTCCATCTGATTCGAACTTTGTACTTTGCTATGAAGTTCCACCAGGAATGAGTTTTCATACAAAAACTGTCTATTTCAACTTAATTCGTCCATCCAAAACGAACTTTGTACTTTGCTATGAAGTTCCACCAGGAATGAGTTTTCATGCAAAAACTGTCTATTTCAACTAAATTGATCCATCCAAAACGAACTTTGTACTTTGCTATGAAGTTCCACCAGGAATGAGTTTTCATACAAAAACTGTCTTTTTCAACTTAATTCGTCCATCCAAAACGAACTTTGTACTTTGCTATGAAGTTCCACCAGGAATGAGTTTTCATGCAAAAACTGTCTATTTCAACTAAATTGATCCATCCAAAACGAACTTTGTACTTTGCTATGAAGTTCCACCAGGAATGAGTTTTCATGCAAAAACTATGTATTTCAACTAAATTGATCCATCCAAAACGAACTTTGTACTTTGCTATGAAGTTCCACCAGGAATGAGTTTTCATGCAAAAACTGTCTATTTCAACTAAATTGATCCATCCAAAACGAACTTTGTACTTTGCTATGAAGTTCCACCAGGAATGAGTTTTCATACAAAAACTGTCTATTTCAACTTAATTCGTCCATCCAAAACGAACTTTGTACTTTGCTATGAAGTTCCACCAGGAATGAGTTTTCATGCAAAAACTGTCTATTTCAACTAAATTGATCCATCCAAAACGAACTTTGTACTTTGCTATGAAGTTCCACCAGGAATGAGTTTTCATGCAAAAACTGTCTATTTCAACTAAATTGATCCATCCAAAACGAACTTTGTACTTTGCTATGAAGTTCCACCAGGAATGAGTTTTTATGCAAAAACTGTCTATTTCAACTAACTTTGTCCATCCAAAACGAACTTTGTACTTTGCTATGAAGTTCCACCAGGAATGAGTTTTCATGCAAAAACTATCTATTTCAACTAAATTGATCCATCCAAAACGAACTTTGTACTTTGCTATGAAGTTCCACCAGGAATGAGTTTTCATGCAAAAACTGTCAATTTCAACTAAATTGATCCATCCAAAACGAACTTTGTACTTTGCTATGAAGTTCCACCAGGAATGAGTTTTCATGCAAAAACTGTCTATTTCAACTAAATTGATCCATCCAAAACGAACTTTGTACTTTGCTATGAAGTTCCACCAGGAATGAGTTTTTATGCAAAAACTGTCTATTTCAACTAACTTTGTCCATCCAAAACGAACTTTGTACTTTGCTATGAAGTTCCACCAGGAATGAGTTTTCATGCAAAAACTATCTATTTCAACTAAATTGATCCATCCAAAACGAACTTTGTACTTTGCTATGAAGTTCCACCAGGAATGAGTTTTTATGCAAAAACTGTCTATTTCAACTTAATTCGTCCATCCAAAACGAACTTTGTACTTTGCTATGAAGTTCCACCAGGAATGAGTTTTCATGCAAAAACTGTCTATTTCAACTAAATTGATCCATCCAAAACGAACTTTGTACTTTGCTATGAAGTTCCACCAGGAATGAGTTTTTATGCAAAAAACTGTCTATTTCAACTAACTTTGTCCATCCAAAACGAACTTTGTACTTTGCTATGAAGTTCCACCAGGAATGAGTTTTCATGCAAAAACTATCTATTTCAACTAAATTGATCCATCCAAAACGAACTTTGTACTTTGCTATGAAGTTCCACCAGGAATGAGTTTTCATACAAAAACTGTCTATTTCAACTAAATTGATCCATCCAAAACGAACTTTGTACTTTGCTATGAAGTTCCACCAGGAATGAGTTTTCATGCAAAAACTGTCTATTTCAACTAAATTGATCCATCCAAAACGAACTTTGTACTTTGCTATGAAGTTCCACCAGGAATGAGTTTTTATGCAAAAACTGTCTATTTCAACTAACTTTGTCCATCCAAAACGAACTTTGTACTTTGCTATGAAGTTCCACCAGGAATGAGTTTTCATGCAAAAACTATCTATTTCAACTAAATAGATCCATCCAAAACGAACTTTGTACTTTGCTATGAAGTTCCACCAGGAATGAGTTTTTATGCAAAAACTGTCTATTTCAACTTAATTCGTCCATCCAAAACGAACTTTGTACTTTGCTATGAAGTTCCACCAGGAATGAGTTTTCATGCAAAAACTGTCTATTTCAACTAAATTGATCCATCCAAAACGAACTTTGTACTTTGCTATGAAGTTCCACCAGGAATGAGTTTTCATGCAAAAACTGTCTATTTCAACTAAATTGATCCATCCAAAACGAACTTTGTACTTTGCTATGAAGTTCCACCAGGAATGAGTTTTTATGCAAAAACTGTCTATTTCAACTAACTTTGTCCATCCAAAACGAACTTTGTACTTTGCTATGAAGTTCCACCAGGAATGAGTTTTCATGCAAAAACTATCTATTTCAACTAAATAGATCCATCCAAAACGAACTTTGTACTTTGCTATGAAGTTCCACCAGGAATGAGTTTTTATGCAAAAACTGTCTATTTCAACTTAATTCGTCCATCCAAAACGAACTTTGTACTTTGCTATGAAGTTCCACCAGGAATGAGTTTTCATGCAAAAACTGTCTATTTCAACTAAATTGATCCATCCAAAACGAACTTTGTACTTTGCTATGAAGTTCCACCAGGAATGAGTTTTTATGCAAAAACTGTCTATTTCAACTAACTTTGTCCATCCAAAACGAACTTTGTACTTTGCTATGAAGTTCCACCAGGAATGAGTTTTCATGCAAAAACTGTCTATTTCAACTAAATTGATCCATCCAAAACGAACTTTGTACTTTGCTATGAAGTTCCACCAGGAATAAGTTTTCATGCAAAAACTGTCTATTTCAACTAAATTGATCCATCCAAAACGAACTTTGTTCTTTGCTATGAAGTTC
>NW_026453769.1:0-72129 GCF_943734755.1 Anopheles moucheti
ATTTCAACTAACTTTGTCCATCCAAAACGAACTTTGTACTTTGCTATGAAGTTCCACCAGGAATGAGTTTTCATGCAAAAACTGTCTATTTCAACTAACTTTGTCCATCCAAAACGAACTTTGTACTTTGCTATGAAGTTCCACCAGGAATGAGTTTTCATGCAAAAACTGTCTATTTCAACTAACTTTGTCCATCCAAAACGAACTTTGTACTTTGCTATGAAGTTCCACCAGGAATGAGTTTTCATGCAAAAATGATCTATTTCAACTAACTTTGTCCATCCAAAACGAACTTTGTACTTTGCTATGAAGTTCACCAGGAATGAGTTTTCATGCAAAAAACTGTCTATTTCAACTAACTTTGTCCATCCAAAACGAACTTTGTTCTTTGCTATGAAGTTCCACCAGGAATGAGTTTTTATGCAAAAACTGTCTATTTCAACTAAATTGATCCATCCAAAACGAACTTTGTACTTTGCTATGAAGTTCCACCAGGAATGAGTTTTCATGCAAAAACTGTCTATTTCAACTAAATTGATCCATCCAAAACGAACTTTGTACTTTGCTATGAAGTTCCACCAGGAATGAGTTTTCATGCAAAAACTGTCTATTTCAACTAAATTGATCCATCCAAAACGAACTTTGTACTTTGCTATGAAGTTCCACCAGGAATGAGTTTTCATGCAAAAACTGTCTATTTCAACTAACTTTGTCCATCCAAAACGAACTTTGTACTTTGCTATGAAGTTCCACCAGGAATGAGTTTTCATGCAAAAACTGTCTATTTCAACTAAATTGATCCATCCAAAACGAACTTTGTACTTTGCTATGAAGTTCCACAGGAATGAGTTTTCATGCAAAAACTGTCTATTTCAACTAACTTTGTCCATCCAAAACGAACTTTGTACTTTGCTATGAAGTTCCACCAGAATGAGTTTTCATGCAAAAATGATCTATTTCAACTAACTTTGTCCATCCAAAACGAACTTTGTACTTTGCTATGAAGTTCCACCAGGAATGAGTTTTCATGCAAAAACTGTCTATTTCAACTAACTTTGTCCATCCAAAACGAACTTTGTTCTTTGCTATGAAGTTCCACCAGGAATGAGTTTTTATGCAAAAACTGTCTATTTCAACTAAATTGATCCATCCAAAAACGAACTTTGTACTTTTGCTATGAAGTTCCACCAGGAATGAGTTTTTATGCAAAAACTGTCTATTTCAACTAAATTGATCCATCCAAAACGAACTTTGTACTTTGCTATGAAGTTCCACCAGGAATGAGTTTTCATGCAAAAACTGTCTATTTCAACTAAATTGATCCATCCAAAACGAACTTTGTACTTTGCTATGAAGTTCCACCAGGAATGAGTTTTCATGCAAAAACTGTCTATTTCAACTAAATTGATCCATCCAAAACGAACTTTGTACTTTGCTATGAAGTTCCACCAGGAATGAGTTTTTATGCAAAAAACTGTCTATTTCAACTAACTTTGTCCATCCAAAACGAACTTTGTACTTTGCTATGAAGTTCCACCAGGAATGAGTTTTCATGCAAAAACTGTCTATTTCAACTAACTTTGTCCATCCAAAACGAACTTTGTACTTTGCTATGAAGTTCCACCAGGAATGAGTTTTCATGCAAAAACTGTCTATTTCAACTAACTTTGTCCATCCAAAACGAACTTTGTACTTTGCTATGAAGTTCCACCAGGAATGAGTTTTCATGCAAAAATGATCTATTTCAACTAACTTTGTCCATCCAAAACGAACTTTGTACTTTGCTATGAAGTTCCACCAGGAATGAGTTTTCATGCAAAAACTGTCTATTTCAACTAACTTTGTCCATCCAAAACGAACTTTGTTCTTTGCTATGAAGTTCCACCAGGAATGAGTTTTTATGCAAAAACTGTCTATTTCAACTAAATTGATCCATCCAAAACGAACTTTGTACTTTGCTATGAAGTTCCACCAGGAATGAGTTTTCATGCAAAAACTGTCTATTTCAACTAAATTGATCCATCCAAAACGAACTTTGTACTTTGCTATGAAGTTCCACCAGGAATGAGTTTTCATGCAAAAACTGTCTATTTCAACTAAATTGATCCATCCAAAACGAACTTTGTACTTTGCTATGAAGTTCCACCAGGAATGAGTTTTCATGCAAAAACTGTCTATTTCAACTAACTTTGTCCATCCAAAACGAACTTTGTACTTTGCTATGAAGTTCCACCAGGAATGAGTTTTCATGCAAAAACTGTCTATTTCAACTAAATTGATCCATCCAAAACGAACTTTGTACTTTGCTATGAAGTTCCACCAGGAATGAGTTTTTATGCAAAAACTGTCTATTTCAACTAACTTTGTCCATCCAAAACGAACTTTGTACTTTGCTATGAAGTTCCACCAGGAATGAGTTTTCATGCAAAAACTGTCTATTTCAACTAACTTTGTCCATCCAAAACGAACTTTGTACTTTGCTATGAAGTTCCACCAGGAATGAGTTTTCATGCAAAAACTGTCTATTTCAACTAACTTTGTCCATCCAAAACGAACTTTGTACTTTGCTATGAAGTTCCACCAGGAATGAGTTTTCATGCAAAAATGATCTATTTCAACTAACTTTGTCCATCCAAAACGAACTTTGTACTTTGCTATGAAGTTCCACCAGGAATGAGTTTTCATGCAAAAACTGTCTATTTCAACTAACTTTGTCCATCCAAAACGAACTTTGTTCTTTGCTATGAAGTTCCACCAGGAATGAGTTTTTATGCAAAAACTGTCTATTTCAACTAAATTGATCCATCCAAAACGAACTTTGTACTTTGCTATGAAGTTCCACCAGGAATGAGTTTTTATGCAAAAACTGTCTATTTCAACTAAATTGATCCATCCAAAACGAACTTTGTACTTTGCTATGAAGTTCCACCAGGAATGAGTTTTCATGCAAAAACTGTCTATTTCAACTAAATTGATCCATCCAAAACGAACTTTGTACTTTGCTATGAAGTTCCACCAGGAATGAGTTTTCATGCAAAAACTGTCTATTTCAACTAAATTGATCCATCCAAAACGAACTTTGTACTTTGCTATGAAGTTCCACCAGGAATGAGTTTTTATGCAAAAACTGTCTATTTCAACTAACTTTGTCCATCCAAAACGAACTTTGTACTTTGCTATGAAGTTCCACCAGGAATGAGTTTTCATGCAAAAACTGTCTATTTCAACTAACTTTGTCCATCCAAAACGAACTTTGTACTTTGCTATGAAGTTCCACCAGGAATGAGTTTTCATGCAAAAACTGTCTATTTCAACTAACTTTGTCCATCCAAAACGAACTTTGTACTTTGCTATGAAGTTCCACCAGGAATGAGTTTTCATGCAAAAACTGTCTATTTCAACTAACTTTGTCCATCCAAAACGAACTTTGTACTTTGCTATGAAGTTCCACCAGGAATGAGTTTTCATGCAAAAACTGTCTATTTCAACTAACTTTGTCCATCCAAAACGAACTTTGTTCTTTGCTATGAAGTTCCACCAGGAATGAGTTTTTATGCAAAAACTGTCTATTTCAACTAAATTGATCCATCCAAAACGAACTTTGTACTTTGCTATGAAGTTCCACCAGGAATGAGTTTTCATGCAAAAACTGTCTATTTCAACTAAATTGATCCATCCAAAACGAACTTTGTACTTTGCTATGAAGTTCCACCAGGAATGAGTTTTCATGCAAAAACTGTCTATTTCAACTAAATTGATCCATCCAAAACGAACTTTGTACTTTGCTATGAAGTTCCACCAGGAATGAGTTTTCATGCAAAAACTGTCTATTTCAACTAACTTTGTCCATCCAAAACGAACTTTGTACTTTGCTATGAAGTTCCACCAGGAATGAGTTTTCATGCAAAAACTGTCTATTTCAACTAACTTTGTCCATCCAAAACGAACTTTGTACTTTGCTATGAAGTTCCACCAGGAATGAGTTTTCATGCAAAAACTGTCTATTTCAACTAAATTGATCCATCCAAAACGAACTTTGTACTTTGCTATGAAGTTCCACCAGGAATGAGTTTTCATGCAAAAACTGTCTATTTCAACTAACTTTGTCCATCCAAAACGAACTTTGTACTTTGCTATGAAGTTCCACCAGGAATGAGTTTTCATGCAAAAACTGTCTATTTCAACTAACTTTGTCCATCCAAAACGAACTTTGTACTTTGCTATGAAGTTCCACCAGGAATGAGTTTTCATGCAAAAACTGTCTATTTCAACTAACTTTGTCCATCCAAAACGAACTTTGTACTTTGCTATGAAGTTCCACCAGGAATGAGTTTTCATGCAAAAACTGTCTATTTCAACTAACTTTGTCCATCCAAAACGAACTTTGTACTTTGCTATGAAGTTCCACCAGGAATGAGTTTTCATGCAAAAACTGTCTATTTCAACTAAATTGATCCATCCAAAACGAACTTTGTACTTTGCTATGAAGTTCCACCAGGAATGAGTTTTCATGCAAAAACTGTCTATTTCAACTAAATTGATCCATCCAAAACGAACTTTGTACTTTGCTATGAAGTTCCACCAGGAATGAGTTTTCATGCAAAAACTGTCTATTTCAACTAACTTTGTCCATCCAAAACGAACTTTGTACTTTGCTATGAAGTTCCACCAGGAATGAGTTTTCATGCAAAAACTGTCTATTTCAACTAAATTGATCCATCCAAAACGAACTTTGTTCTTTGCTATGAAGTTCCACCAGGAATGAGTTTTCATGCAAAAACTGTCTATTTCAACTAACTTTGTCCATCCAAAACGAACTTTGTACTTTGCTATGAAGTTCCACCAGGAATGAGTTTTCATGCAAGAACTGTCTATTTCAACTAACTTTGTCCATCCAAAACGAACTTTGTACTTTGCTATGAAGTTCCACCAGGAATGAATTTTTATGCAAGAACTGTCTATTTCAACTAACTTTGTCCATCCAAAACGAACTTTGTTCTTTGCTATGAAGTTCCACCAGGAATGAGTTTTCATGCAAAAACTGTCTATTTCAACTAACTTTGTCCATCCAAAACGAACTTTGTACTTTGCTATGAAGTTCCACCAGGAATGAGTTTTCATGCAAGAACTGTCTATTTCAACTAAATTGATCCATCCAAAACGAACTTTGTTCTTTGCTATGAAGTTCCACCAGGAATGAGTTTTCATGCAAAAACTGTCTATTTCAACTAACTTTGTCCATCCAAAACGAACTTTGTACTTTGCTATGAAGTTCCACCAGGAATGAGTTTTCATGCAAAAACTGTCTATTTCAACTAACTTTGTCCATCCAAAACGAACTTTGTACTTTGCTATGAAGTTCCACCAGGAATGAGTTTTCATGCAAAAACTGTCTATTTCAACTAATTTTGTCCATCCAAAACGAACTTTGTACTTTGCTATGAAGTTCCACCAGGAATGAGTTTTTATGCAAAAACTGTCTATTTCAACTAAATTGATCCATCCAAAACGAACTTTGTACTTTGCTATGAAGTTCCACCAGGAATGAGTTTTCATGCAAAAACTGTCTATTTCAACTAACTTTGTCCATCCAAAACGAACTTTGTACTTTGCTATGAAGTTCCACCAGGAATGAGTTTTCATGCAAAAACTGTCTATTTCAACTAACTTTGTCCATCCAAAACGAACTTTGTACTTTGCTATGAAGTTCCACCAGGAATGAGTTTTTATGCAAAAACTGTCTATTTCAACTAACTTTGTCCATCCAAAACGAACTTTGTACTTTGCTATGAAGTTCCACCAGGAATGAGTTTTCATGCAAAAACTGTCTATTTCAACTAACTTTGTCCATCCAAAACGAACTTTGTACTTTGCTATGAAGTTCCACCAGGAATGAGTTTTCATGCAAAAACTGTCTATTTCAACTAACTTTGTCCATCCAAAACGAACTTTGTACTTTGCTATGAAGTTCCACCAGGAATGAGTTTTCATGCAAAAACTGTCTATTTCAACTAAATTGATCCATCCAAAACGAACTTTGTACTTTGCTATGAAGTTCCACCAGGAATGAGTTTTCATGCAAAAACTGTCTATTTCAACTAAATTGATCCATCCAAAACGAACTTTGTACTTTGCTATGAAGTTCCACCAGGAATGAGTTTTCATGCAAAAACTGTCTATTTCAACTAAATTGATCCATCCAAAACAAACTTTGTACTTTGCTATGAAGTTCCACCAGGAATGAGTTTTCATGCAAAAACTGTCTATTTCAACTAACTTTGTCCATCCAAAACGAACTTTGTACTTTGCTATGAAGTTCCACCAGGAATGAGTTTTCATGCAAAAACTGTCTATTTCAACTAACTTTGTCCATCCAAAACGAACTTTGTACTTTGCTATGAAGTTCCACCAGGAATGAGTTTTCATGCAAAAACTGTCTATTTCAACTAAATTGATCCATCCAAAACGAACTTTGTACTTTGCTATGAAGTTCCACCAGGAATGAGTTTTCATGCAAAAACTGTCTATTTCAACTAAATTGATCCATCCAAAACGAACTTTGTACTTTGCTATGAAGTTCCACCAGGAATGAGTTTTCATGCAAAAACTGTCTATTTCAACTAAATTGATCCATCCAAAACGAACTTTGTACTTTGCTATGAAGTTCCACCAGGAATGAGTTTTCATGCAAAAACTGTCTATTCCAACTAACTTTGTCCATCCAAAACGAACTTTGTACTTTGCTATGAAGTTCCACCAGGAATGAGTTTTCATGCAAAAACTGTCTATTTCAACTAAATTGATCCATCCAAAACGAACTTTGTTCTTTGCTATGAAGTTCCACCAGGAATGAGTTTTCATGCAAAAACTGTCTATTTAAACTAACTTTGTCCATCCAAAACGAACTTTGTACTTTGCTATGAAGTTCCACCAGGAATGAGTTTTCATGCAAGAACTGTCTATTTCAACTAACTTTGTCCATCCAAAACGAACTTTGTACTTTGCTATGAAGTTCCACCAGGAATGAGTTTTCATGCAAGAACTGTCTATTTCAACTAACTTTGTCCATCCAAAACGAACTTTGTTCTTTGCTATGAAGTTCCACCAGGAATGAGTTTTTATGCAAAAACTGTCTATTTCAACTAAATTGATCCATCCAAAACGAACTTTGTACTTTGCTATGAAGTTCCACCAGGAATGAGTTTTTATGCAAAAACTGTCTATTTCAACTAAATTGATCCATCCAAAACGAACTTTGTTCTTTGCTATGAAGTTCCACCAGGAATGAGTTTTCATGCAAGAACTGTCTATTTTAACTAAATTGATCCATCCAAAACGAACTTTGTACTTTGCTATGAAGTTCCACCAGGAATGAGTTTTCATGCAAAAACTGTCTATTTCAACTAAATTGATCCATTCAAAACGAACTTTGTACTTTGCTATGAAGTTCCACCAGGAATGAGTTTTCATGCAAAAACTGTCTATTTCAACTAACTTTGTCCATCCAAAACGAACTTTGTACTTTGCTATGAAGTTCCACCAGGAATGAGTTTTCATGCAAAAACTGTCTATTTCAACTAACTTTGTCCATCCAAAACGAACTTTGTTCTTTGCTATGAAGTTCCACCAGGAATGAGTTTTCATGCAAAAACTGTCTATTTCAACTAACTTTGTCCATCCAAAACGAACTTTGTACTTTGCTATGAAGTTCCACCAGGAATGAGTTTTCATGCAAAAACTGTCTATTTCAACTAACTTTGTCCATCCAAAACGAACTTTGTACTTTGCTATGAAGTTCCACCAGGAATGAGTTTTCATGCAAGAACTGTCTATTTCAACTAACTTTGTCCATCCAAAACGAACTTTGTACTTTGCTATGAAGTTCCACCAGGAATGAGTTTTTATGCAAGAACTGTCTATTTCAACTAACTTTGTCCATCCAAAACGAACTTTGTTCTTTGCTATGAAGTTCCACCAGGAATGAGTTTTCATGCAAAAACTGTCTATTTCAACTAACTTTGTCCATCCAAAACGAACTTTGTTCTTTGCTATGAAGTTCCACCAGGAATGAGTTTTCATGCAAAAACTGTCTATTTCAACTAACTTTGTCCATCCAAAACGAACTTTGTTCTTTGCTATGAAGTTCCACCAGGAATGAGTTTTCATGCAAAAACTGTCTATTTCAACTAACTTTGTCCATCCAAAACGAACTTTGTACTTTGCTATGAAGTTCCACCAGGAATGAGTTTTCATGCAAAAACTGTCTATTTCAACTAACTTTGTCCATCCAAAACGAACTTTGTACTTTGCTATGAAGTTCCACCAGGAATGAGTTTTTATGCAAGAACTGTCTATTTCAACTAACTTTGTCCATCCAAAACGAACTTTGTTCTTTGCTATGAAGTTCCACCAGGAATGAGTTTTCATGCAAAAACTGTCTATTTCAACTAAATTCGTCCATCCGATACGAACTTTGTACTTTGCTATGAAGTTCCACCAGGAATGAGTTTTCATGCAAAAACTGTCTATTTCAACTAAATTGATCCATCCAAAACGAACTTTGTTCTTTGCTATGAAGTTCCACCAGGAATGAGTTTTCATGCAAAAACTGTCTATTTCAACTAATTTTGTCCATCCAAAACGAACTTTGTACTTTGCTATGAAGTTCCACCAGGAATGAGTTTTTATGCAAAACTGTCTATTTCAACTAAATTGATCCATCCAAAACGAACTTTGTTCTTTGCTATGAAGTTCCACCAGGAATGAGTTTTCATGCAAAAACTGTCTATTTCAACTAACTTTGTCCATCCAAAACGAACTTTGTACTTTGCTATGAAGTTCCACCAGGAATGAGTTTTCATGCAAAAACTGTCTATTTCAACTAACTTTGTCCATCCAAAACGAACTTTGTACTTTGCTATGAAGTTCCACCAGGAATGAGTTTTCATGCAAAAACTGTCTATTTCAACTAACTTTGTCCATCCAAAACGAACTTTGTACTTTGCTATGAAGTTCCACCAGGAATGAGTTTTCATGCAAAAACTGTCTATTTCAACTAACTTTGTCCATACAAAACGAACTTTGTACTTTGCTATGAAGTTCCACCAGGAATGAGTTTTTATGCAAAAACTGTCTATTTCAACTAAATTGATCCATCCAAAACGAACTTTGTACTTTGCTATGAAGTTCCACCAGGAATGAGTTTTCATGCAAAAACTGTCTATTTCAACTAACTTTGTCCATCCAAAACGAACTTTGTACTTTGCTATGAAGTTCCACCAGGAATGAGTTTTCATGCAAAAACTGTCTATTTCAACTAACTTTGTCCATCCAAAACGAACTTTGTACTTTGCTATGAAGTTCCACCAGGAATGAGTTTTCATGCAAAAACTGTCTATTTCAACTAACTTTGTCCATCCAAAACGAACTTTGTACTTTGCTATGAAGTTCCACCAGGAATGAGTTTTCATGCAAAAACTGTCTATTTCAACTAACTTTGTCCATACAAAACGAACTTTGTACTTTGCTATGAAGTTCCACCAGGAATGAGTTTTTATGCAAAAACTGTCTATTTCAACTAAATTGATCCATCCAAAACGAACTTTGTACTTTGCTATGAAGTTCCACCAGGAATGAGTTTTTATGCAAAAACTGTCTATTTCAACTAAATTGATCCATCCAAAACGAACTTTGTACTTTGCTATGAAGTTCCACCAGGAATGAGTTTTCATGCAAAAACTGTCTATTTCAACTAACTTTGTCCATCCAAAACGAACTTTGTACTTTGCTATGAAGTTCCACCAGGAATGAGTTTTCATGCAAAAACTGTCTATTTCAACTAACTTTGTCCATCCAAAACGAACTTTGTACTTTGCTATGAAGTTCCACCAGGAATGAGTTTTCATGCAAAAACTGTCTATTTCAACTAACTTTGTCCATCCAAAACGAACTTTGTACTTTGCTATGAAGTTCCACCAGGAATGAGTTTTCATGCAAAAACTGTCTATTTCAACTAACTTTGTCCATACAAAACGAACTTTGTACTTTGCTATGAAGTTCCACCAGGAATGAGTTTTTATGCAAAAACTGTCTATTTCAACTAAATTGATCCATCCAAAACGAACTTTGTACTTTGCTATGAAGTTCCACCAGGAATGAGTTTTCATGCAAAAACTGTCTATTTCAACTAACTTTGTCCATCCAAAACGAACTTTGTACTTTGCTATGAAGTTCCACCAGGAATGAGTTTTCATGCAAAAACTGTCTATTTCAACTAACTTTGTCCATCCAAAACGAACTTTGTACTTTGCTATGAAGTTCCACCAGGAATGAGTTTTCATGCAAAAACTGTCTATTTCAACTAACTTTGTCCATCCAAAACGAACTTTGTACTTTGCTATGAAGTTCCACCAGGAATGAGTTTTCATGCAAAAACTGTCTATTTCAACTAACTTTGTCCATACAAAACGAACTTTGTACTTTGCTATGAAGTTCCACCAGGAATGAGTTTTTATGCAAAAACTGTCTATTTCAACTAAATTGATCCATCCAAAACGAACTTTGTACTTTGCTATGAAGTTCCACCAGGAATGAGTTTTCATGCAAAAACTGTCTATTTCAACTAACTTTGTCCATCCAAAACGAACTTTGTACTTTGCTATGAAGTTCCACCAGGAATGAGTTTTCATGCAAAAACTGTCTATTTCAACTAACTTTGTCCATCCAAAACGAACTTTGTACTTTGCTATGAAGTTCCACCAGGAATGAGTTTTCATGCAAAAACTGTCTATTTCAACTAACTTTGTCCATCCAAAACGAACTTTGTACTTTGCTATGAAGTTCCACCAGGAATGAGTTTTCATGCAAAAACTGTCTATTTCAACTAACTTTGTCCATCCAAAACGAACTTTGTACTTTGCTATGAAGTTCCACCAGGAATGAGTTTTCATGCAAAAACTGTCTATTTCAACTAACTTTGTCCATCCAAAACGAACTTTGTACTTTGCTATGAAGTTCCACCAGGAATGAGTTTTTATGCAAAAACTGTCTATTTCAACTAAATTGATCCATCCAAAACGAACTTTGTACTTTGCTATGAAGTTCCACCAGGAATGAGTTTTCATGCAAAAACTGTCTATTTCAACTAACTTTGTCCATCCAAAACGAACTTTGTACTTTGCTATGAAGTTCCACCAGGAATGAGTTTTTATGCAAAAACTGTCTATTTCAACTAAATTGATCCATCCAAAACGAACTTTGTACTTTGCTATGAAGTTCCACCAGGAATGAGTTTTTATGCAAAAACTGTCTATTTCAACTAAATTGATCCATCCAAAACGAACTTTGTACTTTGCTATGAAGTTCCACCAGGAATGAGTTTTCATGCAAAAATGATCTATTTCAACTAACTTTGTCCATCCAAAACGAACTTTGTACTTTGCTATGAAGTTCCACCAGGAATGAGTTTTCATGCAAAAACTGTCTATTTCAACTAACTTTGTAAATCCAAAACGAACTTTGTACTTTGCTATGAAGTTCCACCAGGAATGAGTTTTTATGCAAAAACTGTCTATTTCAACTAACTTTGTCCATCCAAAACGAACTTTGTACTTTGCTATGAAGTTCCACCAGGAATGAGTTTTCATGCAAAAACTGTCTATTTCAACTAACTTTGTCCATCCAAAACGAACTTTGTACTTTGCTATGAAGTTCCACCAGGAATGAGTTTTCATGCAAAAACTGTCTATTTCAACTAAATTGATCCATCCAAAACGAACTTTGTACTTTGCTATGAAGTTCCACCAGGAATGAGTTTTCATGCAAAAACTGTCTATTTCAACTAACTTTGTCCATCCAAAACGAACTTTGTACTTTGCTATGAAGTTCCACCAGGAATGAGTTTTTATGCAAAAACTGTCTATTTCAACTAAATTGATCCATCCAAAACGAACTTTGTACTTTGCTATGAAGTTCCACCAGGAATGAGTTTTCATGCAAAAACTGTCTATTTCAACTAACTTTGTCCATCCAAAACGAACTTTGTACTTTGCTATGAAGTTCCACCAGGAATGAGTTTTCATGCAAAAACTGTCTATTTCAACTAACTTTGTCCATCCAAAACGAACTTTGTACTTTGCTATGAAGTTCCACCAGGAATGAGTTTTTATGCAAAAACTGTCTATTTCAACTAACTTTGTCCATCCAAAACGAACTTTGTACTTTGCTATGAAGTTCCACCAGGAATGAGTTTTCATGCAAAAACTGTCTATTTCAACTAACTTTGTCCATCCAAAACGAACTTTGTACTTTGCTATGAAGTTCCACCAGGAATGAGTTTTCATGCAAAAACTGTCTATTTCAACTAACTTTGTCCATCCAAAACGAACTTTGTACTTTGCTATGAAGTTCCACCAGGAATGAGTTTTCATGCAAAAACTGTCTATTTCAACTAACTTTGTCCATCCAAAACGAACTTTGTACTTTGCTATGAAGTTCCACCAGGAATGAGTTTTCATGCAAAAACTGTCTATTTCAACTAACTTTGTCCATCCAAAACGAACTTTGTACTTTGCTATGAAGTTCCACCAGGAATGAGTTTTTATGCAAAAACTGTCTATTTCAACTAAATTGATCCATCCAAAACGAACTTTGTACTTTGCTATGAAGTTCCACCAGGAATGAGTTTTCATGCAAAAACTGTCTATTTCAACTAAATTGATCCATCCAAAACGAACTTTGTACTTTGCTATGAAGTTCCACCAGGAATGAGTTTTTATGCAAAAACTGTCTATTTCAACTTAATTCGTCCATCCAAAACGAACTTTGTACTTTGCTATGAAGTTCCACCAGGAATGAGTTTTTATGCAAAAACTGTCTATTTCAACTAAATTGATCCATCCAAAACGAACTTTGTACTTTGCTATGAAGTTCCACCAGGAATGAGTTTTTATGCAAAAACTGTCTATTTCAACTAACTTTGTCCATCCAAAACGAACTTTGTACTTTGCTATGAAGTTCCACCAGGAATGAGTTTTCATGCAAAAATGATCTATTTCAACTAACTTTGTCCATCCAAAACGAACTTTGTACTTTGCTATGAAGTTCCACCAGGAATGAGTTTTCATGCAAAAATTATCTATTTCAACTAACTTTGTCCATCCAAAACGAACTTTGTACTTTGCTATGAAGTTCCACCAGGAATGAGTTTTCATGCAAAAACTGTCTATTTCAACTAACTTTGTCCATCCAAAACGAACTTTGTACTTTGCTATGAAGTTCCACCAGGAATGAGTTTTCATGCAAAAACTGTCTATTTCAACTAACTTTGTCCATCCAAAACGAACTTTGTACTTTGCTATGAAGTTCCACCAGGAATGAGTTTTTATGCAAAAACTGTCTGTTAACGCAAAACGTTAACTGAACTATGCGGAATTAGGAAAAGAAGAAAGTAGGAGCACTGATATATTTTTCAAGCAACTCCTGTAGTGACAGCAAGCGAACGTGCAAAAAAAGGAATAAAAAAAAAGAGTGACGACATCCAAGCGGACCACAGGATCGTGTTTTTTATAAAGTAGTCAACCGCAGATATTTTACCAAGTTAAGTTTATCCGTTCTCATCATTTTTGGTCCTTCGAACCGGATCTGCGGACTAATCCATCGATCTTGTGTTGTTTATCAACGAAGCGTCAATTTACCTAACCAACAATGGGTCCGAAGAAAGCACCACCAAGTAAGGTGGACATGATGCGCGTTATGTCGCAGATACATAACCTCGAAAGTTTTATTGAAACGTACACCAATGAGCAATCTACGCAATGTGAACACCGATTGAAGTTACTCGAGAGTTGTTGGCAGACGTTCGACAGGATGCAAACGACTCTTGAAGATGCCGAAGAAGATGAAGCAGAAATTGTTCGCATGCTCAAAGAGAGAAATGATATGTACGATCGATATTGCTTCATAAAAGGTCACCTCACATCATCCAAACAAGATTTGAACAGCACTGTGATTGAAGCAAAAGTAAACGCCAACATCCCTGTCGCTGCTTCACCTCACCTAAAGTTACCGAAAATAAGTCTACCAACGTTTGACGGGAAGATCACCTCATGGCTCAGCTTTAAGGATCGTTTCACTGCAATGGTAGCTTCATCCAACGACATTCCGGATGTCATGAAGCTAGAATATCTTCTAGCATCGTTGAAGGGTGACGTTGCGAAACGATTTGAATATGTCGACATTGCTGCCGAAAATTACTCCACCACCTGGAAGGCGTTGTTAGAGAGATATGACAACATTCGAGCCCTAAAGCGTGAGTACTTTAAAGCTATTTACTCCGTAGCACCAATGAAGGACAATTCCTTAGAGGAATTACGTCGCGTGTCTGATGATTTCATTAGACTCACCGAAGGAGCTAGCAAACTGAAGGAGCCCATCGAGCATTGGGACACACCGCTTGCGAATCTGCTGCTCTATAAGTTGGATGCTAAAACCGTCATGGCATGGGAACTATTTTCTGCAAGTGATAACACCGATAGCTTTTCCAAGCTCATTGAGTTTTTGCAAATTAGAATCAAAATTCTAGCTGCACCGTCCCAAGTCTCATTATCTTCTCCTAAAGCAAATACCACGAAGGTGGCCGGCGCAAAGCAAACAAGAAGTCTGGCTAGTACTAATGTAGCTTCTATGTCCAATCGCTGCCACGCTTGTGAAGAATCACACCTACTCTACCAATGTCATGTTTTCAAATCTATGCATGTTAGTGAGCGACGTAAGCTCATCAACACCAATAAGCTATGTTTCAACTGCTTCAGAACTGGACACTCTGCAAAGGAATGTAAATCAAAACACAAATGTTATAAGTGTCAACGGAACCACCACACATTGCTCCATATGGAAGAAGTAGTTGCGAATTCTGTGGAACAACCAACGAAAGATCAAGTTGATGCAACATCACACATCTGTACCAATAGTTTGACTGTTTTACTGCAGACGGCAGCAGTTCAGGTTATTGATGATTCAGGCAAAGTCTACCAAGTGCGCGCATTACTAGATTCCGGGTCAATGTGTAATTTTATGTCAACTGCTTTAGCCAAACGATTGTCCAATACTATGAAGAACACCGACGTATGCATTGCTGGAATAGGTCAACGTCAGAGCAATATCAGCCAATCTGTTGAAGCAATAATAGCATCCAAGATTCAGCAATTTTCCATGAAGCTCTGTTTCCTAGTTATCGATTCTCCAACAGTCGAATTACCAATAGTACAAGTTGATCCTTGTAAGTGGAATATTGACAACATTCCATTAGCCGATCCATTATTCCACACACCAGGCCCCATCGACATCGTTCTTGGTTGCGAAGCATATTGGTTAGTCCACTGTCCGGGAAAACGATATATCGGTCCAAATCATCCATCGTTAGTTAATACTAAATTTGGCTGGACTATAACAGGTTCGGTTCCTATAAAATCGGTTGACAATCGGCAGTCATCTCATGTTGCAACGCTTCCTGATACGTTAAAAGAAGAAATTAGTCGATTTTGGGAGCTGGATACGGTCGCCACGTCAAGTAAACTTTCCGAAGATGCTGACCCGTGTGAGCAACTGTACAAAACGACAACTACTCGTAATGAAGAAGGCAGATTCCTCGTGAGAGTACCTAAAACATCAAATTCCAAAGTTAAGCTTGGTGAATCTCGAAGTATAGCTGAACGCAGATTTTACAATACTGAACGACGCCTGCAACGCAATCCTAACATCTATGAGCAGTATCGACAATTTATGTCTACATACGAACAGCTAGGTCATATGACACTGATGCCGGAACTTACCAACGACTCAACACTGCACTGTTACTTGCCACACCATCCGGTGATAAAAGAGTCGAGTTCAACTACAAAATTACGTGTCGTATTCGATGCCTCATGTCAGACCGCTTCAGGGTTTTCGCTGAATGACATTTTAATAGTTGGACCTATAGTGCAACCTGATTTATTCTCCATAATTTTACGCTTCCGAACCTTTGCCATTGCGTTATCGGCGGATATAGAGAAAATGTACCGTCAGGTTCTGATTCACCCTGATGATCAACCGCTACATCGCATCCTTTGGAGATCGAATTCAGACCAGCGATTGCAATGTTATGAATTACAAACGGTTACATATGGAACTGCTTCGGCACCGTTTCTAGCAACTCGTTCTTTGAAACAAATAGCAATAGACATAACCGAATCTCAGCCGATCGTTGCTGATGCCATACAAACCCATTTTTATGTAGATGATTTCCTTTCTGGTTCCCATGACGAGCAATCAGCTATAGCTCTGCAACAAGACGTCTCCAAAGTACTGAAACAATATGGTTTTAGTTTAAAAAAATGGGCTTCGAACTCCACATTAGTGCTCCAAAACATTCCAAATGAAGACTTAGCCTTGCATAAATGTCATGATCTTCAAGCAGAAAACACAATAACCACCCTTGGCGTTACATGGAATCCTACAGAAGATGCTTTCAGCTTTAAAAGCATAAACTCATCGCCACCAGCTGTGGTAACCAGGCGAAACCTGTTTTCATCAGTTTTCCAAATATTTGACCCATTGGGTTTAGTTGGTCCTGTTGTCTGTAAGGCTAAATTGATGATGCAGCAAGCTTGGTTAGTAACAGATGAACAGGGAAAACAGTATGGTTGGGACAAGCCGTTACCCTTAAAACTCCAAATAGCATGGAAATCTTTTCATAATGACATCCACTTGCTAAAGAAATTGACCATCCCGCGGTTCATCTTTACTGCAAACAACTCAGCATTCGAACTACATTTTTTTGGCGATGCATCAGAGAAAGCATACGGGGCATGTTGTTATGTAAGATTTATATCTAACACCGGTATTCATTCAAACTTACTTGTGTCCAAGTCTAAAGTAGCTCCGATTTCAACACGACACACAATTGCCCGTTTGGAACTATGCGCGGCGCTGTTATGTATCCGTCTTTTACCAAAGGTGTTAGTAGCAATACAATGCAAACCCTCCAAGATTATGTTATGGACAGATTCAACAACTGTGCTACACTGGCTCCAAGCAACACCTACAAGATGGAAACCATTCGTAGCAAATCGAATGTCCGAGATTTTAGAAGCATCAGACGTCAGTCAATGGTATCACGTCCCAGGAATCGACAACCCAGCCGATGACATCTCTAGAGGAATGGATCCAGTCGGTTTAATTAATTCCCCTCGTTGGTGGTCAGGACCATCTTGGTTATCACAACCATATGATACATGGCCAAAGGGAATCCCTGAGCTCACTGATCCATTTGTCGTCAACGAAGAATGTCGCAATTCTACAGTTGTTGCAATGACAGCAACAGCTAGTTCGTTCTGCGAAAGATTGTTTGCAAGGTATTCAAGCTACACTAAACTTCGTCGTGCTGTGGTTTACTATCGTCGTTTCATCATGTATCTACAACATCGGTTCATGCAGAATAAGAAACAAGCTGATGTTCCGAAGACATTGTTTTCGCCATGGGTGACAACGGAAGAACTAAAGGCTGCAGTCAAGTCATTCAAGAACCATCTGCTAAAGGTAGTTGGCACAACAACCATGATGTACGAAGATTTTATGACACTCACTTCTCAAATAGAAATGTGTCTCAATTCACGTCCTCTGATCCCGATTCCCACGGAGACAACTGATATTGAAGTGTTAACACCTGGGCACTTCCTAGTAGGTTCAAGCTTTCAAATGGTTCCAGACACTGACATCATCAAAGTTCCTGATAACCGTTTGACTCACTGGAGGCAAACCCAGAAGATGTTACAAACCATTTGGACTAGGTGGTATGCAGAATACCTACAACAACTGCAAGCACGCACAACCGACAAGCGCCATCCAGCAACCAACATAAGTGTTGGAAGAGTTGTGATCCTCAAGGAAGATAATGTCCCGCCAGCCCAATGGCCGCTTGGCCTTATAACAGACGTTCACCCTGGCAAAGATAACATAGTTAGAGTAGTATCAGTAAGAACACCTCGCGGAAAGATCATTACTCGGCCGGTTTCAAGGATTGCTTTGCTACCGATTGAAGAGTTGAAATAAATGCGTTATTTCAAGGTGGCCGGAATGTTAACGCAAAACGTTAACTGAACTATGCGGAATTAGGAAAAGAAGAAAGTAGGAGCACTGATATATTTTTCAAGCAACTCCTGTAGTGACAGCAAGCGAACGTGCAAAAAAAGGAATAAAAAAAAAAGAGTGACGACATCCAAGCGGACCACAGGATCGTGTTTTTTATAAAGTAGTCAACCGCAGATATTTTACCAAGTTAAGTTTATCCGTTCTCATCATTTTTGGTCCTTCGAACCGGATCTGCGGACTAATCCATCGATCTTGTGTTGTTTATCAACGAAGCGTCAATTTACCTAACCAACAATGGGTCCGAAGAAAGCACCACCAAGTAAGGTGGACATGATGCGCGTTATGTCGCAGATACATAACCTCGAAAGTTTTATTGAAACGTACACCAATGAGCAATCTACGCAATGTGAACACCGATTGAAGTTACTCGAGAGTTGTTGGCAGACGTTCGACAGGATGCAAACGACTCTTGAAGATGCCGAAGAAGATGAAGCAGAAATTGTTCGCATGCTCAAAGAGAGAAATGATATGTACGATCGATATTGCTTCATAAAAGGTCACCTCACATCATCCAAACAAGATTTGAACAGCACTGTGATTGAAGCAAAAGTAAACGCCAACATCCCTGTCGCTGCTTCACCTCACCTAAAGTTACCGAAAATAAGTCTACCAACGTTTGACGGGAAGATCACCTCATGGCTCAGCTTTAAGGATCGTTTCACTGCAATGGTAGCTTCATCCAACGACATTCCGGATGTCATGAAGCTAGAATATCTTCTAGCATCGTTGAAGGGTGACGTTGCGAAACGATTTGAATATGTCGACATTGCTGCCGAAAATTACTCCACCACCTGGAAGGCGTTGTTAGAGAGATATGACAACATTCGAGCCCTAAAGCGTGAGTACTTTAAAGCTATTTACTCCGTAGCACCAATGAAGGACAATTCCTTAGAGGAATTACGTCGCGTGTCTGATGATTTCATTAGACTCACCGAAGGAGCTAGCAAACTGAAGGAGCCCATCGAGCATTGGGACACACCGCTTGCGAATCTGCTGCTCTATAAGTTGGATGCTAAAACCGTCATGGCATGGGAACTATTTTCTGCAAGTGATAACACCGATAGCTTTTCCAAGCTCATTGAGTTTTTGCAAATTAGAATCAAAATTCTAGCTGCACCGTCCCAAGTCTCATTATCTTCTCCTAAAGCAAATACCACGAAGGTGGCCGGCGCAAAGCAAACAAGAAGTCTGGCTAGTACTAATGTAGCTTCTATGTCCAATCGCTGCCACGCTTGTGAAGAATCACACCTACTCTACCAATGTCATGTTTTCAAATCTATGCATGTTAGTGAGCGACGTAAGCTCATCAACACCAATAAGCTATGTTTCAACTGCTTCAGAACTGGACACTCTGCAAAGGAATGTAAATCAAAACACAAATGTTATAAGTGTCAACGGAACCACCACACATTGCTCCATATGGAAGAAGTAGTTGCGAATTCTGTGGAACAACCAACGAAAGATCAAGTTGATGCAACATCACACATCTGTACCAATAGTTTGACTGTTTTACTGCAGACGGCAGCAGTTCAGGTTATTGATGATTCAGGCAAAGTCTACCAAGTGCGCGCATTACTAGATTCCGGGTCAATGTGTAATTTTATGTCAACTGCTTTAGCCAAACGATTGTCCAATACTATGAAGAACACCGACGTATGCATTGCTGGAATAGGTCAACGTCAGAGCAATATCAGCCAATCTGTTGAAGCAATAATAGCATCCAAGATTCAGCAATTTTCCATGAAGCTCTGTTTCCTAGTTATCGATTCTCCAACAGTCGAATTACCAATAGTACAAGTTGATCCTTGTAAGTGGAATATTGACAACATTCCATTAGCCGATCCATTATTCCACACACCAGGCCCCATCGACATCGTTCTTGGTTGCGAAGCATATTGGTTAGTCCACTGTCCGGGAAAACGATATATCGGTCCAAATCATCCATCGTTAGTTAATACTAAATTTGGCTGGACTATAACAGGTTCGGTTCCTATAAAATCGGTTGACAATCGGCAGTCATCTCATGTTGCAACGCTTCCTGATACGTTAAAAGAAGAAATTAGTCGATTTTGGGAGCTGGATACGGTCGCCACGTCAAGTAAACTTTCCGAAGATGCTGACCCGTGTGAGCAACTGTACAAAACGACAACTACTCGTAATGAAGAAGGCAGATTCCTCGTGAGAGTACCTAAAACATCAAATTCCAAAGTTAAGCTTGGTGAATCTCGAAGTATAGCTGAACGCAGATTTTACAATACTGAACGACGCCTGCAACGCAATCCTAACATCTATGAGCAGTATCGACAATTTATGTCTACATACGAACAGCTAGGTCATATGACACTGATGCCGGAACTTACCAACGACTCAACACTGCACTGTTACTTGCCACACCATCCGGTGATAAAAGAGTCGAGTTCAACTACAAAATTACGTGTCGTATTCGATGCCTCATGTCAGACCGCTTCAGGGTTTTCGCTGAATGACATTTTAATAGTTGGACCTATAGTGCAACCTGATTTATTCTCCATAATTTTACGCTTCCGAACCTTTGCCATTGCGTTATCGGCGGATATAGAGAAAATGTACCGTCAGGTTCTGATTCACCCTGATGATCAACCGCTACATCGCATCCTTTGGAGATCGAATTCAGACCAGCGATTGCAATGTTATGAATTACAAACGGTTACATATGGAACTGCTTCGGCACCGTTTCTAGCAACTCGTTCTTTGAAACAAATAGCAATAGACATAACCGAATCTCAGCCGATCGTTGCTGATGCCATACAAACCCATTTTTATGTAGATGATTTCCTTTCTGGTTCCCATGACGAGCAATCAGCTATAGCTCTGCAACAAGACGTCTCCAAAGTACTGAAACAATATGGTTTTAGTTTAAAAAAATGGGCTTCGAACTCCACATTAGTGCTCCAAAACATTCCAAATGAAGACTTAGCCTTGCATAAATGTCATGATCTTCAAGCAGAAAACACAATAACCACCCTTGGCGTTACATGGAATCCTACAGAAGATGCTTTCAGCTTTAAAAGCATAAACTCATCGCCACCAGCTGTGGTAACCAGGCGAAACCTGTTTTCATCAGTTTTCCAAATATTTGACCCATTGGGTTTAGTTGGTCCTGTTGTCTGTAAGGCTAAATTGATGATGCAGCAAGCTTGGTTAGTAACAGATGAACAGGGAAAACAGTATGGTTGGGACAAGCCGTTACCCTTAAAACTCCAAATAGCATGGAAATCTTTTCATAATGACATCCACTTGCTAAAGAAATTGACCATCCCGCGGTTCATCTTTACTGCAAACAACTCAGCATTCGAACTACATTTTTTTGGCGATGCATCAGAGAAAGCATACGGGGCATGTTGTTATGTAAGATTTATATCTAACACCGGTATTCATTCAAACTTACTTGTGTCCAAGTCTAAAGTAGCTCCGATTTCAACACGACACACAATTGCCCGTTTGGAACTATGCGCGGCGCTGTTATGTATCCGTCTTTTACCAAAGGTGTTAGTAGCAATACAATGCAAACCCTCCAAGATTATGTTATGGACAGATTCAACAACTGTGCTACACTGGCTCCAAGCAACACCTACAAGATGGAAACCATTCGTAGCAAATCGAATGTCCGAGATTTTAGAAGCATCAGACGTCAGTCAATGGTATCACGTCCCAGGAATCGACAACCCAGCCGATGACATCTCTAGAGGAATGGATCCAGTCGGTTTAATTAATTCCCCTCGTTGGTGGTCAGGACCATCTTGGTTATCACAACCATATGATACATGGCCAAAGGGAATCCCTGAGCTCACTGATCCATTTGTCGTCAACGAAGAATGTCGCAATTCTACAGTTGTTGCAATGACAGCAACAGCTAGTTCGTTCTGCGAAAGATTGTTTGCAAGGTATTCAAGCTACACTAAACTTCGTCGTGCTGTGGTTTACTATCGTCGTTTCATCATGTATCTACAACATCGGTTCATGCAGAATAAGAAACAAGCTGATGTTCCGAAGACATTGTTTTCGCCATGGGTGACAACGGAAGAACTAAAGGCTGCAGTCAAGTCATTCAAGAACCATCTGCTAAAGGTAGTTGGCACAACAACCATGATGTACGAAGATTTTATGACACTCACTTCTCAAATAGAAATGTGTCTCAATTCACGTCCTCTGATCCCGATTCCCACGGAGACAACTGATATTGAAGTGTTAACACCTGGGCACTTCCTAGTAGGTTCAAGCTTTCAAATGGTTCCAGACACTGACATCATCAAAGTTCCTGATAACCGTTTGACTCACTGGAGGCAAACCCAGAAGATGTTACAAACCATTTGGACTAGGTGGTATGCAGAATACCTACAACAACTGCAAGCACGCACAACCGACAAGCGCCATCCAGCAACCAACATAAGTGTTGGAAGAGTTGTGATCCTCAAGGAAGATAATGTCCCGCCAGCCCAATGGCCGCTTGGCCTTATAACAGACGTTCACCCTGGCAAAGATAACATAGTTAGAGTAGTATCAGTAAGAACACCTCGCGGAAAGATCATTACTCGGCCGGTTTCAAGGATTGCTTTGCTACCGATTGAAGAGTTGAAATAAATGCGTTATTTCAAGGTGGCCGGAATGTTAACGCAAAACGTTAACTGAACTATGCGGAATTAGGAAAAGAAGAAAGTAGGAGCACTGATATATTTTTCAAGCAACTCCTGTAGTGACAGCAAGCGAACGTGCAAAAAAAGGAATAAAAAAAAAGAGTGACGACATCCAAGCGGACCACAGGATCGTGTTTTTTATAAAGTAGTCAACCGCAGATATTTTACCAAGTTAAGTTTATCCGTTCTCATCACTGTCTATTTCAACTAAATTGATCCATCCAAAACGAACTTTGTACTTTGCTATGAAGTTCCACCAGGAATGAGTTTTCATGCAAAAATTATCTATTTCAACTAACTTTGTCCATCCAAAACGAACTTTGTACTTTGCTATGAAGTTCCACCTGGAATGAGTTTTCATGCAAAAACTGTCTATTTCAACTAACTTTGTCCATCCAAAACGAACTTTGTACTTTGCTATGAAGTTCCACCAGGAATGAGTTTTTATGCAAAAACTGTCTATTTCAACTAAATTGATCCATCCAAAACGAACTTTGTACTTTGCTATGAAGTTCCACCAGGAATGAGTTTTCATGCAAAAATTATCTATTTCAACTAACTTTGTCCATCCAAAACGAACTTTGTACTTTGCTATGAAGTTCCACCAGGAATGAGTTTTCATGCAAAAACTGTCTATTTCAACTAACTTTGTCCATCCAAAACGAACTTTGTACTTTGCTATGAAGTTCCACCAGGAATGAGTTTTCATGCAAGAACTGTCTATTTCAACTAAATTGGTGCATCCGATACGAACTTTGTTCTTTGCTATGAAGTTCCACCAGGAATGAGTTTACATGCAAAAACTGTCTATTTCAACTAAATTGATCCATCCAAAACGAACTTTGTACTTTGCTATGAAGTTCTACCAGGAATGAGTTTTCATGCAAAAACTGTCTATTTCAACTAACTTTGTCCATCCAAAACGAACTTTGTACTTTGCTATGAAGTTCCACCAGGAATGAGTTTTTATGCAAAAACTGTCTATTTCAACTAAATTGATCCATCCAAAACGAACTTTGTACTTTGCTATGAAGTTCCACCAGGAATGAGTTTTCATGCAAAAATTATCTATTTCAACTAACTTTGTCCATCCAAAACGAACTTTGTACTTTGCTATGAAGTTCCACCAGGAATGAGTTTTCATGCAAAAACTGTCTATTTTAACTAAATTGATCCATCCAAAACGAACTTTGTACTTTGCTATGAAGTTCCACCAGGAATGAGTTTTCATGCAAAAACTGTCTATTTCAACTAAATTGATCCATCCAAAACGAACTTTGTACTTTGCTATGAAGTTCCACCAGGAATGAGTTTTCATGCAAAAACTGTCTATTTCAACTAACTTTGTCCATCCAAAACGAACTTTGTACTTTGCTATGAAGTTCTACCAGGAATGAGTTTTCATGCAAGAACTGTCTATTTCAACTAAATTGATCCATCCAAAACGAACTTTGTACTTTGCTATGAAGTTCCACCAGGAATGAGTTTTCATGCAAAAATTATCTATTTCAACTAACTTTGTCCATCCAAAACGAACTTTGTACTTTGCTATGAAGTTCCACCAGGAATGAGTTTTCATGCAAAAATTATCTATTTCAACTAACTTTGTCCATCCAAAACGAACTTTGTACTTTGCTATGAAGTTCCACCAGGAATGAGTTTTCATGCAAAAACTGTCGATTTCAACTAACTTTATCCATCCAAAACGAACTTTGTACTTTGCTATGAAGTTCCACCAGGAATGAGTTTTCATGCAAAAACTGTCTATTTCAACTAACTTTGTCCATCCAAAACGAACTTTGTACTTTGCTATGAAGTTCCACCAGGAATGAGTTTTTATGCAAAAACTGTCTATTTCAACTAAATTGATCCATCCAAAACGAACTTTGTACTTTGCTATGAAGTTCCACCAGGAATGAGTTTTCATGCAAAAATTATCTATTTCAACTAACTTTGTCCATCCAAAACGAACTTTGTACTTTGCTATGAAGTTCCACCTGGAATGAGTTTTCATGCAAAAACTGTCTATTTCAACTAACTTTGTCCATCCAAAACGAACTTTGTACTTTGCTATGAAGTTCCACCAGGAATGAGTTTTTATGCAAAAACTGTCTATTTCAACTAAATTGATCCATCCAAAACGAACTTTGTACTTTGCTATGAAGTTCCACCAGGAATGAGTTTTCATGCAAAAATTATCTATTTCAACTAACTTTGTCCATCCAAAACGAACTTTGTACTTTGCTATGAAGTTCCACCAGGAATGAGTTTTTATGCAAAAACTGTCTATTTCAACTAAATTGATCCATCCAAAACGAACTTTGTACTTTGCTATGAAGTTCCACCAGGAATGAGTTTTCATGCAAAAACTGTCTATTTCAACTAACTTTGTCCATCCAAAACGAACTTTGTACTTTGCTATGAAGTTCCACCAGGAATGAGTTTTCATGCAAGAACTGTCTATTTCAACTAACTTTGTCCATCCAAAACGAACTTTGTACTTTGCTATGAAGTTCCACCAGGAATGAGTTTTCATGCAAGAACTGTCTATTTCAACTAAATTGGTGCATCCGATACGAACTTTGTTCTTTGCTATGAAGTTCCACCAGGAATGAGTTTTCATGCAAAAACTGTCTATTTCAACTAACTTTGTCCATCCAAAACGAACTTTGTACTTTGCTATGAAGTTCCACCAGGAATGAGTTTTCATGCAAGAACTGTCTATTTCAACTAACTTTGTCCATCCAAAACGAACTTTGTACTTTGCTATGAAGTTCCACCAGGAATGAGTTTTCATGCAAGAACTGTCTATTTCAACTAAATTGGTGCATCCGATACGAACTTTGTACTTTGCTATGAAGTTCCACCTGGAATGAGTTTTCATGCAAAAACTGTCTATTTCAACTAACTTTGTCCATCCAAAACGAACTTTGTACTTTGCTATGAAGTTCCACCAGGAATGAGTTTTTATGCAAAAACTGTCTATTTCAACTAAATTGATCCATCCAAAACGAACTTTGTACTTTGCTATGAAGTTCCACCAGGAATGAGTTTTCATGCAAAAATTATCTATTTCAACTAACTTTGTCCATCCAAAACGAACTTTGTACTTTGCTATGAAGTTCCACCAGGAATGAGTTTTCATGCAAAAACTGTCTATTTCAACTAACTTTGTCCATCCAAAACGAACTTTGTACTTTGCTATGAAGTTCCACCAGGAATGAGTTTTTATGCAAAAACTGTCTATTTCAACTAAATTGATCCATCCAAAACGAACTTTGTACTTTGCTATGAAGTTCCACCAGGAATGAGTTTTCATGCAAAAACTGTCTATTTCAACTAACTTTGTCCATCCAAAACGAACTTTGTACTTTGCTATGAAGTTCCACCAGGAATGAGTTTTCATGCAAGAACTGTCTATTTCAACTAAATTGGTGCATCCGATACGAACTTTGTTCTTTGCTATGAAGTTCCACCAGGAATGAGTTTACATGCAAAAACTGTCTATTTCAACTAAATTGATCCATCCAAAACGAACTTTGTACTTTGCTATGAAGTTCTACCAGGAATGAGTTTTCATGCAAGAACTGTCTATTTCAACTAACTTTGTCCATCCAAAACGAACTTTGTACTTTGCTATGAAGTTCCACCAGGAATGAGTTTTCATGCAAAAACTGTCTATTTCAACTAACTTTGTCCATCCAAAACGAACTTTGTACTTTGCTATGAAGTTCCACCAGGAATGAGTTTTCATGCAAGAACTGTCTATTTCAACTAAATTGGTGCATCCGATACGAACTTTGTTCTTTGCTATGAAGTTCCACCAGGAATGAGTTTACATGCAAAAACTGTCTATTTCAACTAAATTGATCCATCCAAAACGAACTTTGTACTTTGCTATGAAGTTCTACCAGGAATGAGTTTTCATGCAAGAACTGTCTATTTCAACTAACTTTGTCCATCCAAAACGAACTTTGTACTTTGCTATGAAGTTCCACCAGGAATGAGTTTTCATGCAAAAACTGTCTATTTCAACTAACTTTGTCCATCCAAAACGAACTTTGTACTTTGCTATGAAGTTCCACCAGGAATGAGTTTTCATGCAAAAACTGTCTATTTCAACTAAATTGATCCATCCAAAACGAACTTTGTACTTTGCTATGAAGTTCCACCAGGAATGAGTTTACATGCAAAAACTGTCTATTTCAACTAACTTTGTCCATCCAAAACGAACTTTGTACTTTGCTATGAAGTTCCACCAGGAATGAGTTTTCATGCAAAAACTGTCTATTTCAACTAAATTGATCCATCCAAAACGAACTTTGTACTTTGCTATGAAGTTCCACCAGGAATGAGTTTACATGCAAAAACTGTCTATTTCAACTAACTTTGTCCTTCCAAAACGAACTTTGTACTTTGCTATGAAGTTCCACCAGGAATGAGTTTTCATGCAAAAACTGTCTATTTCAACTAACTTTGTCCATCCAAAACGAACTTTGTACTTTGCTATGAAGTTCCACCAGGAATGAGTTTTCATGCAAGAACTGTCTATTTCAACTAAATTGGTGCATCCGATACGAACTTTGTTCTTTGCTATGAAGTTCCACCAGGAATGAGTTTACATGCAAAAACTGTCTATTTCAACTAAATTGATCCATCCAAAACGAACTTTGTACTTTGCTATGAAGTTCTACCAGGAATGAGCTTTCATGCAAGAACTGTCTATTTCAACTAACTTTGTCCATCCAAAACGAACTTTGTACTTTGCTATGAAGTTCCACCAGGAATGAGTTTTCATGCAAAAACTGTCTATTTCAACTAACTTTGTCCATCCAAAACGAACTTTGTACTTTGCTATGAAGTTCCACCAGGAATGAGTTTTCATGCAAAAACTGTCTATTTCAACTTAATTCGTCCATCCGATACGAACTTTGTACTTTGCTATGAAGTTCCACCAGGAATGAGTTTTCATGCAAAAACTGTCTATTTCAACTAACTTTGTCCATCCAAAACGAACTTTGTACTTTGCTATGAAGTTCCACCAGGAATGAGTTTTCATGCAAAAACTGTCTATTTTAACTAAATTGATCCATCCAAAACGAACTTTGTACTTTGCTATGAAGTTCCACCAGGAATGAGTTTTCATGCAAAAACTGTCTATTTCAACTAAATTGATCCATCCAAAACGAACTTTGTACTTTGCTATGAAGTTCCACCAGGAATGAGTTTTTATGCAAGAACTGTCTATTTCAACTAACTTTGTCCATCCAAAACGAACTTTGTACTTTGCTATGAAGTTCCACCAGGAATGAGTTTTTATGCAAAAACTGTCTATTTCAACTAACTTTGTCCATCCAAAACGAACTTTGTACTTTGCTATGAAGTTCCACCAGGAATGAGTTTTCATGCAAAAACTGTCTATTTCAACTAACTTTGTCCATCCAAAACGAACTTTGTACTTTGCTATGAAGTTCCACCAGGAATGAGTTTTCATGCAAAAACTGTCTATTTTAACTAAATTGATCCATCCAAAACGAACTTTGTACTTTGCTATGAAGTTCCACCAGGAATGAGTTTTCATGCAAAAACTGTCTATTTCAACTAAATTGATCCATCCAAAACGAACTTTGTTCTTTGCTATGAAGTTCCACCAGGAATGAGTTTTCATGCAAAAACTGTCTATTTCAACTTAATTCGTCCATCCGATACGAACTTTTTACTTTGCTATGAAGTTCTACCAGGAATGAGTTTTCATGCAAGAACTGTCTATTTCAACTAAATTGATCCATCCAAAACGAACTTTGTACTTTGCTATGAAGTTCCACCAGGAATGAGTTTTCATGCAAAAACTGTCTATTTCAACTAAATTGATCCATCCAAAACGAACTTTGTACTTTGCTATGAAGTTCCACCAGGAATGAGTTTTCATGCAAAAACTGTCTATTTTAACTAAATTGATCCATCCAAAACGAACTTTGTACTTTGCTATGAAGTTCCACCAGGAATGAGTTTTCATGCAAAAACTGTCTATTTCAACTAAATTCGTCCATCCGATACGAACTTTGTACTTTGCTATGAAGTTCTACCAGGATTGAGTTTTCATGCAAGAACTGTCTATTTCAACTAACTTTGTCCATCCAAAACGAACTTTGTACTTTGCTATGAAGTTCCACCAGGAATGAGTTTTCATGCAAAAACTGTCTATTTCAACTAACTTTGTCCTTCCAAAACGAACTTTGTACTTTGCTATGAAGTTCCACCAGGAATGAGTTTTCATGCAAAAACTGTCTATTTCAACTAACTTTGTCCATCCAAAACGAACTTTGTACTTTGCTATGAAGTTCCACCAGGAATGAGTTTTCATGCAAAAACTGTCTATTTCAACTTAATTCGTCCATCCGATACGAACTTTGTACTTTGCTATGAAGTTCCACCAGGAATGAGTTTTCATGCAAAAACTGTCTATTTCAACTAACTTTGTCCATCCAAAACGAACTTTGTACTTTGCTATGAAGTTCCACCAGGAATGAGTTTTCATGCAAAAACTGTCTATTTCAACTAAATTGATCCATCCAAAACGAACTTTGTACTTTGCTATGAAGTTCCACCAGGAATGAGTTTTCATGCAAAAACTGTCTATTTCAACTAAATTGATCCATCCAAAACGAACTTTGTACTTTGCTATGAAGTTCCACCAGGAATGAGTTTTCATGCAAAAACTGTCTATTTCAACTAACTTTGTCCATCCAAAACGAACTTTGTACTTTGCTATGAAGTTCCACCAGGAATGAGTTTTTATGCAAAAACTGTCTATTTCAACTAACTTTGTCCATCCAAAACGAACTTTGTACTTTGCTATGAAGTTCCACCAGGAATGAGTTTTTATGCAAGAACTGTCTATTTCAACTAACTTTGTCCATCCAAAACGAACTTTGTACTTTGCTATGAAGTTCCACCAGGAATGAGTTTTTATGCAAGAACTGTCTATTTCAACTAACTTTGTCCATCCAAAACGAACTTTGTACTTTGCTATGAAGTTCCACCAGGAATGAGTTTTTATGCAAAAACTGTCTATTTCAACTAACTTTGTCCATCCAAAACGAACTTTGTACTTTGCTATGAAGTTCCACCAGGAATGAGTTTTTATGCAAAAACTGTCTATTTCAACTAACTTTGTCCATCCAAAACGAACTTTGTACTTTGCTATGAAGTTCCACCAGGAATGAGTTTTCATGCAAAAACTGTCTATTTCAACTAACTTTGTCCATCCAAAACGAACTTTGTACTTTGCTATGAAGTTCCACCAGGAATGAGTTTTCATGCAAAAACTGTCTATTTTAACTAAATTGATCCATCCAAAACGAACTTTGTACTTTGCTATGAAGTTCCACCAGGAATGAGTTTTCATGCAAAAACTGTCTATTTCAACTAAATTGATCCATCCAAAACGAACTTTGTTCTTTGCTATGAAGTTCCACCAGGAATGAGTTTTCATGCAAAAACTGTCTATTTCAACTAAATTGATCCATCCAAAACGAACTTTGTACTTTGCTATGAAGTTCCACCAGGAATGAGTTTTCATGCAAAAACTGTCTATTTCAACTAACTTTGTCCATCCAAAACGAACTTTGTACTTTGCTATGAAGTTCCACCAGGAATGAGTTTTCATGCAAAAACTGTCTATTTCAACTAACTTTGTCCATCCAAAACGAACTTTGTACTTTGCTATGAAGTTCCACCAGGAATGAGTTTTCATGCAAAAACTGTCTATTTCAACTAAATTGATCCATCCAAAACGAACTTTGTACTTTGCTATGAAGTTCCACCAGGAATGAGTTTTCATGCAAAAACTGTCTATTTTAACTAACTTTGTCCATCCAAAACGAACTTTGTACTTTGCTATGAAGTTCTACCAGGAATGAGTTTTCATGCAAAAACTGTCTATTTCAACTAAATTGATCCATCCAAAACGAACTTTGTACTTTGCTATGAAGTTCCACCAGGAATGAGTTTTCATGCAAAAACTGTCTATTTCAACTAACTTTGTCCATCCAAAACGAACTTTGTACTTTGCTATGAAGTTCTACCAGGAATGAGTTTTCATGCAAGAACTGTCTATTTCAACTAAATTGATCCATCCAAAACGAACTTTGTACTTTGCTATGAAGTTCCACCAGGAATGAGTTTTCATGCAAAAACTGTCTATTTCAACTAACTTTGTCCATCCAAAACGAACTTTGTACTTTGCTATGAAGTTCCACCAGGAATGAGTTTTCATGCAAAAACTGTCTATTTCAACTAAATTGATCCATCCAAAACGAACTTTGTACTTTGCTATGAAGTTCCACCAGGAATGAGTTTTCATGCAAGAACTGTCTATTTCAACTAACTTTGTCCATCCAAAACGAACTTTGTACTTTGCTATGAAGTTCCACCAGGAATGAGTTTTCATGCAAAAACTGTCTATTTCAACTAAATTGATCCATCCAAAACGAACTTTGTTCTTTGCTATGAAGTTCCACCAGGAATGAGTTTTCATGCAAAAACTGTCTATTTCAACTAACTTTGTCCATCCAAAACGAACTTTGTACTTTGCTATGAAGTTCCACCAGGAATGAGTTTTCATGCAAAAACTGTCTATTTCAACTAACTTTGTCCATCCAAAACGAACTTTGTACTTTGCTATGAAGTTCCACCAGGAATGAGTTTTCATGCAAAAACTGTCTATTTCAACTTAATTCGTCCATCCGATACGAACTTTGTACTTTGCTATGAAGTTCTACCAGGAATGAGTTTTCATGCAAGAACTGTCTATTTCAACTAAATTGATCCATCCAAAACGAACTTTGTACTTTGCTATGAAGTTCCACCAGGAATGAGTTTTCATGCAAAAACTGTCTATTTCAACTAACTTTGTCCATCCAAAACGAACTTTGTACTTTGCTATGAAGTTCCACCAGGAATGAGTTTTCATGCAAAAACTGTCTATTTCAACTAAATTGATCCATCCAAAACGAACTTTGTACTTTGCTATGAAGTTCCACCAGGAATGAGTTTTCATGCAAGAACTGTCTATTTCAACTAACTTTGTCCATCCAAAACGAACTTTGTACTTTGCTATGAAGTTCCACCAGGAATGAGTTTTCATGCAAAAACTGTCTATTTCAACTAAATTGATCCATCCAAAACGAACTTTGTTCTTTGCTATGAAGTTCCACCAGGAATGAGTTTTCATGCAAAAACTGTCTATTTCAACTAACTTTGTCCATCCAAAACGAACTTTGTACTTTGCTATGAAGTTCCACCAGGAATGAGTTTTCATGCAAAAACTGTCTATTTCAACTTAATTCGTCCATCCGATACGAACTTTGTACTTTGCTATGAAGTTCTACCAGGAATGAGTTTTCATGCAAGAACTGTCTATTTCAACTAACTTTGTCCATCCAAAACGAACTTTGTACTTTGCTATGAAGTTCCACCAGGAATGAGTTTTCATGCAAAAACTGTCTATTTCAACTAAATTGATCCATCCAAAACGAACTTTGTACTTTGCTATGAAGTTCCACCAGGAATGAGTTTTCATGCAAAAACTGTCTATTTCAACTAACTTTGTCCATCCAAAACGAACTTTGTACTTTGCTATGAAGTTCCACCAGGAATGAGTTTTCATGCAAAAACTGTCTATTTCAACTAACTTTGTCCATCCAAAACGAACTTTGTACTTTGCTATGAAGTTCCACCAGGAATGAGTTTTCATGCAAAAACTGTCTATTTCAACTAAATTGATCCATCCAAAACGAACTTTGTACTTTGCTATGAAGTTCCACCAGGAATGAGTTTTCATGCAAAAACTGTCTATTTTAACTAAATTGATCCATCCAAAACGAACTTTGTACTTTGCTATGAAGTTCCACCAGGAATGAGTTTTCATGCAAAAACTGTCTATTTCAACTAACTTTGTCCATCCAAAACGAACTTTGTACTTTGCTATGAAGTTCTACCAGGAATGAGTTTTCATGCAAGAACTGTCTATTTCAACTAACTTTGTCCATCCAAAACGAACTTTGCACTTTGCTATGAAGTTCCACCAGGAATGAGTTTTCATGCAAAAACTGTCTATTTCAACTAAATTGATCCATCCAAAACGAACTTTGTACTTTGCTATGAAGTTCCACCAGGAATGAGTTTTCATGCAAGAACTGTCTATTTCAACTAACTTTGTCCATCCAAAACGAACTTTGTACTTTGCTATGAAGTTCCACCAGGAATGAGTTTTCATGCAAAAACTGTCTATTTCAACTAAATTGATCCATCCAAAACGAACTTTGTACTTTGCTATGAAGTTCCACCAGGAATGAGTTTTCATGCAAAAACTGTCTATTTCAACTAACTTTGTCCATCCAAAACGAACTTTGTACTTTGCTATGAAGTTCCACCAGGAATGAGTTTTCATGCAAAAACTGTCTATTTCAACTAACTTTGTCCATCCAAAACGAACTTTGTACTTTGCTATGAAGTTCCACCAGGAATGAGTTTTCATGCAAAAACTGTCTATTTCAACTAAATTGATCCATCCAAAACGAACTTTGTACTTTGCTATGAAGTTCCACCAGGAATGAGTTTTCATGCAAAAACTGTCTATTTTAACTAAATTGATCCATCCAAAACGAACTTTGTACTTTGCTATGAAGTTCCACCAGGAATGAGTTTTCATGCAAAAACTGTCTATTTCAACTAACTTTGTCCATCCAAAACGAACTTTGTACTTTGCTATGAAGTTCTACCAGGAATGAGTTTTCATGTAAGAACTGTCTATTTCAACTAAATTGATCCATCCAAAACGAACTTTGTACTTTGCTATGAAGTTCCACCAGGAATGAGTTTTCATGCAAAAACTGTCTATTTCAACTAACTTTGTCCATCCAAAACGAACTTTGTACTTTGCTATGAAGTTCCACTAGGAATGAGTTTTCATGCAAAAACTGTCTATTTCAACTAAATTGATCCATCCAAAACGAACTTTGTTCTTTGCTATGAAGTTCCACCAGGAATGAGTTTTCATGCAAAAACTGTCTATTTCAACTAAATTGATCCATCTGATACGAACTTTGTACTTTGCTATGAAGTTCTACCAGGAATGAGTTTTCATGCAAGAACTGTCTATTTCAACTAACTTTGTCCATCCAAAACGAACTTTGTACTTTGCTATGAAGTTCCACCAGGAATGAGTTTTCATGCAAAAACTGTCTATTTCAACTAAATTGATCCATCCAAAACGAACTTTGTACTTTGCTATGAAGTTCCACCAGGAATGAGTTTTCATGCAAAAACTGTCTATTTCAACTAAATTGATCCATCCAAAACGAACTTTGTACTTTGCTATGAAGTTCCACCAGGAATGAGTTTTCATGCAAAAACTGTCTATTTCAACTAAATTGATCCATCCAAAACGAACTTTGTACTTTGCTATGAAGTTCCACCAGGAATGAGTTTTCATGCAAAAACTGTCTATTTCAACTAAATTGATCCATCCAAAACGAACTTTGTTCTTTGCTATGAAGTTCCACCAGAAATGAGTTTTCATGCAAAAACTGTCTATTTCAACTAAATTGATCCATCCGATACGAACTTTGTACTTTGCTATGAAGTTCCACCAGGAATGAGTTTTCATGCAGAAACTGTCTATTTCAACTAACTTTGTCCATCCAAAACGAACTTTGTACTTTGCTATGAAGTTCCACCAGGAATGAGTTTTCATGCAAAAACTGTCTATTTCAACTAAATTGATCCATCCGATACGAACTTTGTACTTTGCTATGAAGTTCCACCAGGAATGAGTTTTCATGCAAAAACTGTCTATTTCAACTAATTTTGTCCATCCAAAACGAACTTTGTACTTTGCTATGAAGTTCCACCAGGAATGAGTTTTCATGCAAAAACTGTCTATTTCAACTAAATTGATCCATCCAAAACGAACTTTGTACTTTGCTATGAAGTTCCACCAGGAATGAGTTTTCATGCAAAAACTGTCTATTTGAACTAAATTGATCCATCCAAAACGAACTTTGTTCTTTGCTATGAAGTTCCACCAGAAATGAGTTTTCATGCAAAAACTGTCTATTTCAACTTAATTCGTCCATCCGATACGAACTTTGTACTTTGCTATGAAGTTCTACCAGGAATGAGTTTTCATGCAAAAACTGTCTATTTCAACTAACTTTGTCCATCCAAAACGAACTTTGTACTTTGCTATGAAGTTCCACCAGGAATGAGTTTTCATGCAAAAACTGTCTATTTCAACTAAATTGATCCATCCAAAACGAACTTTGTACTTTGCTATGAAGTTCCACCAGGAATGAGTTTTTATGCAAAAACTGTCTATTTCAACTAACTTTGTCCATCCAAAACGAACTTTGTACTTTGCTATGAAGTTCCACCAGGAATGAGTTTTCATGCAAAAACTGTCTATTTCAACTAACTTTGTCTATCCAAAACGAACTTTGTACTTTGCTATGAAGTTCCACCAGGAATGAGTTTACATGCAAAAACTGTCTATTTCAACTAAATTGATCCATCCGATACGAACTTTGTACTTTGCTATGAAGTTCCACCAGGAATGAGTTTTCATGCAAAAACTGTCTATTTCAACTAAATTGATTCATCCAAAACGAACTTTGTACTTTGCTATGAAGTTCTACAGGAATGAGTTTTCATGCAAAAACTGTCTATTTCAACTAAATTGATCCATCCAAAACGAACTTTGTACTTTGCTATGAAGTTCCACCAGGAATGAGTTTTCATGCAAAAACTGTCTATTTCAACTAACTTTGTCCATCCAAAACGAACTTTGTACTTTGCTATGAAGTTCCACCAGGAATGAGTTTTCATGCAAAAACTGTCTATTTCAACTAACTTTGTCCATCTAAAACGAACTTTGTACTTTGCTATGAAGTTCTACCAGGAATGAGTTTTCATACAAAAACTGTCTATTTCAACTAAATTGATCCATCCAAAACGAACTTTGTACTTTGCTATGAAGTTCCACCAGGAATGAGTTTTCATGCAAAAACTGTCTATTTCAACTAAATTGATCCATCCAAAACGAACTTTGTACTTTGCTATGAAGTTCCACCAGGAATGAGTTTTCATGCAAAAACTGTCTATTTCAACTAACTTTGTCTATCCAAAACGAACTTTGTACTTTGCTATGAAGTTCCACCAGGAATGAGTTTACATGCAAAAACTGTCTATTTCAACTAAATTGATCCATCCGATACGAACTTTGTACTTTGCTATGAAGTTCCACCAGGAATGAGTTTTCATGCAAAAACTGTCTATTTCAACTAAATTGATCCATCCAAAACGAACTTTGTACTTTGCTATGAAGTTCCACCAGGAATGAGTTTTCATGCAAAAACTGTCTATTTCAACTAACTTTGTCTATCCAAAACGAACTTTGTACTTTGCTATGAAGTTCCACCAGGAATGAGTTTACATGCAAAAACTGTCTATTTCAACTAAATTGATCCATCCGATACGAACTTTGTACTTTGCTATGAAGTTCCACCAGGAATGAGTTTTCATGCAAAAACTGTCTATTTCAACTAAATTGATCCATCCAAAACGAACTTTGTACTTTGCTATGAAGTTCCACCAGGAATGAGTTTTCATGCAAAAACTGTCTATTTCAACTAAATTGATCCATCCAAAACGAACTTTGTTCTTTGCTATGAAGTTCCACCAGAAATGAGTTTTCATGCAAAAACTGTCTATTTCAACTTAATTCGTCCATCCAAAACGAACTTTGTACTTTGCTATGAAGTTCCACCAGGAATGAGTTTTCATGCAAAAACTGTCTATTTTAACTTAATTCATCCATCTGATTCGAACTTTGTACTTTGCTATGAAGTTCCACCAGGAATGAGTTTTCATGCAAAAACTGTCTATTTCAACTAATTTTGTCCATCCAAAACGAACTTTGTACTTTGCTATGAAGTTCCACCAGGAATGAGTTTTCATGCAAAAACTGTCTATTTCAACTTAATTCATCCATCTGATTCGAACTTTGTACTTTGCTATGAAGTTCCACCAGGAATGAGTTTTCATGCAAAAACTGTCTATTTCAACTAATTTTTTCCATCCAAAACGAACTTTGTACTTTGCTATGAAGTTCCACCAGGAATGAGTTTTCATGCAAAAACTGTCTATTTCAACTTAATTCGTCCATCCAAAACGAACTTTGTACTTTGCTATGAAGTTCCACCAGGAATGAGTTTTCATACAAAAACTGTCTATTTCAACTAACTTTGTCCATCCAAAACGAACTTTGTACTTTGCTATGAAGTTCCACCAGGAATGAGTTTTTATGCAAAAACTGTCTATTTCAACTAACTTTGTCCATCCAAAACGAACTTTGTACTTTGCTATGAAGTTCCACCAGGAATGAGTTTTCATGCAAAAACTGTCTATTTCAACTTAATTCATCCATCTGATTCGAACTTTGTACTTTGCTATGAAGTTCCACCAGGAATGAGTTTTCATGCAAAAACTGTCTATTTGAACTAATTTTGTCCATCCAAAACGAACTTTGTACTTTGCTATGAAGTTCTACAGGAATGAGTTTTCATGCAAAAACTGTCTATTTCAACTAAATTGATCCATCCAAAACGAACTTTGTACTTTGCTATGAAGTTCCACCAGTAATGAGTTTTCATGCAAAAACTGTCTATTTCAACTAACTTTGTCCATCCAAAACGAACTTTGTACTTTGCTATGAAGTTCCACCAGGAATGAGTTTTCATGCAAAAACTGTCTATTTCAACTAACTTTGTCCATCTAAAACGAACTTTGTACTTTGCTATGAAGTTCTACCAGGAATGAGTTTTCATACAAAAACTGTCTATTTCAACTAAATTGATCCATCCAAAACGAACTTTGTACTTTGCTATGAAGTTCCACCAGGAATGAGTTTTCATGCAAAAACTGTCTATTTCAACTAAATTGATCCATCCAAAACGAACTTTGTACTTTGCTATGAAGTTCCACCAGGAATGAGTTTTCATGCAAAAACTGTCTATTTCAACTAACTTTGTCTATCCAAAACGAACTTTGTACTTTGCTATGAAGTTCCACCAGGAATGAGTTTTCATGCAAAAACTGTCTATTTCAACTAACTTTGTCCATCCAAAACGAACTTTGTACTTTGCTATGAAGTTCCACCAGGAATGAGTTTACATGCAAAAACTGTCTATTTCAACTAAATTGATCCATCCGATACGAACTTTGTACTTTGCTATGAAGTTCCACCAGGAATGAGTTTTCATGCAAAAACTGTCTATTTCAACTAAATTGATCCATCCAAAACGAACTTTGTACTTTGCTATGAAGTTCCACCAGGAATGAGTTTTCATGCAAAAACTGTCTATTTCAACTAAATTGATCCATCCAAAACGAACTTTGTTCTTTGCTATGAAGTTCCACCAGAAATGAGTTTTCATGCAAAAACTGTCTATTTCAACTTAATTCGTCCATCCAAAACGAACTTTGTACTTTGCTATGAAGTTCCACCAGGAATGAGTTTTCATGCAAAAACTGTCTATTTCAACTAATTTTGTCCATCCAAAACGAACTTTGTACTTTGCTATGAAGTTCCACCAGGAATGAGTTTTCATGCAAAAACTGTCTATTTCAACTAATTTTGTCCATCCAAAACGAACTTTGTACTTTGCTATGAAGTTCCACCAGGAATGAGTTTTCATGCAAAAACTGTCTATTTCAACTTAATTCATCCATCTGATTCGAACTTTGTACTTTGCTATGAAGTTCCACCAGGAATGAGTTTTCATGCAAAAACTGTCTATTTCAACTAATTTTGTCCATCCAAAACGAACTTTGTACTTTGCTATGAAGTTCCACCAGGAATGAGTTTTCATGCAAAAACTGTCTATTTCAACTTAATTCATCCATCTGATTCGAACTTTGTACTTTGCTATGAAGTTCCACCAGGAATGAGTTTTCATGCAAAAACTGTCTATTTCAACTTAATTCGTCCATCCAAAACGAACTTTGTACTTTGCTATGAAGTTCCACCAGGAATGAGTTTTCATGCAAAAACTGTCTATTTCAACTAACTTTGTCCATCCAAAACGAACTTTGTACTTTGCTATGAAGTTCTACCAGGAATGAGTTTTCATGCAAGAACTGTCTATTTCAACTAACTTTGTCCATCCAAAACGAACTTTGTACTTTGCTATGAAGTTCCACCAGGAATGAGTTTTTATGCAAAAACTGTCTATTTTAACTTAATTCATCCATCTGATTCGAACTTTGTACTTTGCTATGAAGTTCCACCAGGAATGAGTTTTCATGCAAAAACTGTCTATTTCAACTAATTTTGTCCATCCAAAACGAACTTTGTACTTTGCTATGAAGTTCCACCAGGAATGAGTTTTCATGCAAAAACTGTCTATTTCAACTTAATTCGTCCATCCAAAACGAACTTTGTACTTTGCTATGAAGTTCCACCAGGAATGAGTTTTCATACAAAAACTGTCTATTTCAACTTAATTCGTCCATCCAAAACGAACTTTGTACTTTGCTATGAAGTTCCACCAGGAATGAGTTTTCATGCAAAAACTGTCTATTTCAACTAATTTTGTCCATCCAAAACGAACTTTGTACTTTGCTATGAAGTTCCACCAGGAATGAGTTTTCATGCAAAAACTGTCTATTTCAACTTAATTCATACATCTGATTCGAACTTTGTACTTTGCTATGAAGTTCCACCAGGAATGAGTTTTCATGCAAAAACTGTCTATTTCAACTAATTTTGTCCATCCAAAACGAACTTTGTACTTTGCTATGAAGTTCCACCAGGAATGAGTTTTCATGCAAAAACTGTCTATTTCAACTTAATTCGTCCATCCAAAACGAACTTTGTACTTTGCTATGAAGTTCCACCAGGAATGAGTTTTCATACAAAAACTGTCTATTTCAACTTAATTCGTCCATCCAAAACGAACTTTGTACTTTGCTATGAAGTTCCACCAGGAATGAGTTTTCATGCAAAAACTGTCTATTTCAACTAACTTTGTCCATCCAAAACGAACTTTGTACTTTGCTATGAAGTTCCACCAGGAATGAGTTTTCATACAAAAACTGTCTATTTCAACTTAATTCGTCCATCCAAAACGAACTTTGTACTTTGCTATGAAGTTCCACCAGGAATGAGTTTTCATGCAAAAACTGTCTATTTCAACTAACTTTGTCCATCCAAAACGAACTTTGTACTTTGCTATGAAGTTCCACCAGGAATGAGTTTTCATGCAAAAACTGTCTATTTCAACTAACTTTGTCCATCTAAAACGAACTTTGTACTTTGCTATGAAGTTCTACCAGGAATGAGTTTTCATGCAAGAACTGTCTATTTCAACTAAATTGATCCATCCAAAACGAACTTTGTACTTTGCTATGAAGTTCCACCAGGAATGAGTTTTTATGCAAAAACTGTCTATTTCAACTTAATTCGTCCATCTGATTCGAACTTTGTACTTTGCTATGAAGTTCCACCAGGAATGAGTTTTCATACAAAAACTGTCTATTTCAACTTAATTCGTCCATCCAAAACGAACTTTGTACTTTGCTATGAAGTTCCACCAGGAATGAGTTTTCATGCAAAAACTGTCTATTTCAACTAACTTTGTCCATCCAAAACGAACTTTGTACTTTGCTATGAAGTTCCACCAGGAATGAGTTTTCATGCAAAAACTGTCTATTTCAACTTAATTCGTCCATCCAAAACGAACTTTGTACTTTGCTATGAAGTTCCACCAGGAATGAGTTTTCATACAAAAACTGTCTATTTCAACTTAATTCGTCCATCCAAAACGAACTTTGTACTTTGCTATGAAGTTCCACCAGGAATGAGTTTTCATGCAAAAACTGTCTATTTCAACTAACTTTGTCCATCCAAAACGAACTTTGTACTTTGCTATGAAGTTCCACCAGGAATGAGTTTTCATACAAAAACTGTCTATTTCAACTTAATTCGTCCATCCAAAATGAACTTTGTACTTTGCTATGAAGTTCCACCAGGAATGAGTTTTTATGCAAAAACTGTCTATTTCAACTAACTTTGTCCATCCAAAACGAACTTTGTACTTTGCTATGAAGTTCCACCAGGAATGAGTTTTCATGCAAAAACTGTCTATTTCAACTAACTTTGTCCATCTAAAACGAACTTTGTACTTTGCTATGAAGTTCTACCAGGAATGAGTTTTCATGCAAGAACTGTCTATTTCAACTAAATTGATCCATCCAAAACGAACTTTGTACTTTGCTATGAAGTTCCACCAGGAATGAGTTTTTATGCAAAAACTGTCTATTTCAACTTAATTCGTCCATCTGATTCGAACTTTGTACTTTGCTATGAAGTTCCACCAGGAATGAGTTTTCATACAAAAACTGTCTATTTCAACTTAATTCGTCCATCCAAAACGAACTTTGTACTTTGCTATGAAGTTCCACCAGGAATGAGTTTTCATGCAAAAACTGTCTATTTCAACTAACTTTGTCCATCCAAAACGAACTTTGTACTTTGCTATGAAGTTCCACCAGGAATGAGTTTTCATACAAAAACTGTCTATTTCAACTTAATTCGTCCATCCGATACGAACTTTGTACTTTGCTATGAAGTTCTACCAGGAATGAGTTTTCATGCAAGAACTGTCTATTTCAACTAAATTGATCCATCCAAAACGAACTTTGTACTTTGCTATGAAGTTCCACCAGGAATGAGTTTTCATACAAAAACTGTCTATTTCAACTAAATTGATCCATCCAAAACGAACTTTGTACTTTGCTATGAAGTTCCACCAGGAATGAGTTTTCATGCAAAAACTGTCTATTTCAACTAAATTGATCCATCCAAAACGAACTTTGTACTTTGCTATGAAGTTCCACCAGGAATGAGTTTTCATGCAAAAACTGTCTATTTCAACTAAATTGATCCATCCAAAACGAACTTTGTACTTTGCTATGAAGTTCCACCAGGAATGAGTTTTTATGCAAAAACTGTCTATTTCAACTAACTTTGTCCATCCAAAACGAACTTTGTACTTTGCTATGAAGTTCCACCAGGAATGAGTTTTCATGCAAAAACTGTCTATTTCAACTAAATTGATCCATCCAAAACGAACTTTGTACTTTGCTATGAAGTTCCACCAGGAATGAGTTTTCATACAAAAACTGTCTTTTTCAACTTAATTCGTCCATCCAAAACGAACTTTGTACTTTGCTATGAAGTTCCACCAGGAATGAGTTTTCATGCAAAAACTGTCTATTTCAACTAACTTTGTCCATCTAAAACGAACTTTGTACTTTGCTATGAAGTTCTACCAGGAATGAGTTTTCATGCAAGAACTGTCTATTTCAACTAAATTGATCCATCCAAAACGAACTTTGTACTTTGCTATGAAGTTCCACCAGGAATGAGTTTTTATGCAAAAACTGTCTATTTCAACTAACTTTGTCCATCCAAAACGAACTTTGTACTTTGCTATGAAGTTCCACCAGGAATGAGTTTTCATGCAAAAACTGTCTATTTCAACTAAATTGATCCATCCAAAACGAACTTTGTACTTTGCTATGAAGTTCCACCAGGAATGAGTTTTCATACAAAAACTGTCTATTTCAACTAACTTTGTCCATCTAAAACGAACTTTGTACTTTGCTATGAAGTTCTACCAGGAATGAGTTTTCATGCAAGAACTGTCTATTTCAACTAAATTGATCCATCCAAAACGAACTTTGTACTTTGCTATGAAGTTCCACCAGGAATGAGTTTTTATGCAAAAACTGTATTTCAACTAACTTTGTCCATCCAAAACGAACTTTGTACTTTGCTATGAAGTTCCACCAGGAATGAGTTTTCATGCAAGAACTGTCTATTTCAACTAACTTTGTCCATCCAAAACGAACTTTGTACTTTGCTATGAAGTTCCACCAGGAATGAGTTTTCATGCAAAAACTGTCTATTTTAACTAAATTGATCCATCCGATACGAACTTTGTACTTTGCTATGAAGTTCTACCAGGAATGAGTTTTCATGCAAGAACTGTCTATTTCAACTAACTTTGTCCATCCAAAACGAACTTTGTACTTTGCTATGAAGTTCCACCAGGAATGAGTTTTCATGCAAAAACTGTCTATTTCAACTAAATTGATCCATCCAAAACGAACTTTGTACTTTGCTATGAAGTTCCACCAGGAATGAGTTTTCATGCAAAAACTGTCTATTTCAACTAAATTGATCCATCCAAAACGAACTTTGTACTTTGCTATGAAGTTCCACCAGGAATGAGTTTTCATGCAAAAACTGTCTATTTCAACTAAATTGATCCATCCAAAACGAACTTTGTACTTTGCTATGAAGTTCCACCAGGAATGAGTTTTCATGCAAAAACTGTCTATTTCAACTAAATTGATCCATCCAAAACGAACTTTGTACTTTGCTATGAAGTTCCACCACGAATGAGTTTTCATGCAAAAACTGTCTATTTCAACTAACTTTGTCCATCCAAAACGAACTTTGTACTTTGCTATGAAGTTCCACCAGGAATGAGTTTTCATGCAAAAACTGTCTATTTCAACTAAATTGATCCATCCAAAACGAACTTTGTACTTTGCTATGAAGTTCCACCAGGAATGAGTTTTCATGCAAAAACTGTCTATTTCAACTAAATTGATCCATCCAAAACGAACTTTGTTCTTTGCTATGAAGTTCCACCAGAAATGAGTTTTCATGCAAAAACTGTCTATTTCAACTAAATTGATCCATCCGATACGAACTTTTTACTTTGCTATGAAGTTCCACCAGGAAGGAGTTTTCATGCAAGAACTGTCTATTTCAACTAAATTGATCCATCCGATACGAACTTTGTACTTTGCTATGAAGTTCCACCAGGAATGAGTTTTCATGCAAAAACTGTCTATTTCAACTAAATTGATCCATCCAAAACGAACTTTGTACTTTGCTATGAAGTTCCACCAGGAATGAGTTTTCATGCAAAAACTGTCTATTTCAACTAACTTTGTCCATCCAAAACGAACTTTGTTCTTTGCTATGAAGTTCCACCAGAAATGAGTTTTCATGCAAAAACTGTCTATTTCAACTTAATTCGTCCATCCGATACGAACTTTGTACTTTGCTATGAAGTTCTACCAGGAATGAGTTTTCATGCAAGAACTGTCTATTTCAACTAACTTTGTCCATCCAAAACGAACTTTGTACTTTGCTATGAAGTTCCACCAGGAATGAGTTTTTATGCAAAAACTGTCTATTTCAACTTAATTCATCCATCTGATTCGAACTTTGTACTTTGCTATGAAGTTCCACCAGGAATGAGTTTTCATGCAAAAACTGTCTATTTCAACTAACTTTGTCCATCCAAAACGAACTTTGTACTTTGCTATGAAGTTCCACCAGGAATAAGTTTTCATGCAAAAACTGTCTATTTCAACTTAATTCGTCCATCCAAAACGAACTTTGTACTTTGCTATGAAGTTCCACCAGGAATGAGTTTTCATACAAAAACTGTCTATTTCAACTTAATTCGTCCATCCAAAACGAACTTTGTACTTTGCTATGAAGTTCCACCAGGAATGAGTTTTCATGCAAAAACTGTCTATTTCAACTAACTTTGTCCATCCAAAACGAACTTTGTACTTTGCTATGAAGTTCCACCAGGAATGAGTTTTCATACAAAAACTGTCTATTTCAACTAACTTTGTCCATCCAAAACGAACTTTGTACTTTGCTATGAAGTTCCACCAGGAATAAGTTTTCATGCAAAAACTGTCTATTTCAACTTAATTCGTCCATCCAAAACGAACTTTGTACTTTGCTATGAAGTTCCACCAGGAATGAGTTTTCATGCAAAAACTGTCTATTTCAACTAACTTTGTCCATCCAAAACGAACTTTGTACTTTGCTATGAAGTTCCACCAGGAATAAGTTTTCATGCAAAAACTGTCTATTTCAACTTAATTCGTCCATCCAAAACGAACTTTGTACTTTGCTATGAAGTTCCACCAGGAATGAGTTTTTATGCAAAAACTGTCTATTTCAACTAACTTTGTCCATCCAAAACGAACTTTGTACTTTGCTATGAAGTTCCACCAGGAATGAGTTTTCATGCAAAAACTATCTATTTCAACTAAATTGATCCATCCAAAACGAACTTTGTACTTTGCTATGAAGTTCCACCAGGAATGAGTTTTCATGCAAAAACTGTCTATTTCAACTAAATTGATCCATCCAAAACGAACTTTGTACTTTGCTATGAAGTTCCACCAGGAATGAGTTTTCATGCAAAAACTGTCTATTTCAACTAACTTTGTCCATCCAAAACGAACTTTGTACTTTGCTATGAAGTTCCACCAGGAATGAGTTTTCATGCAAAAACTGTCTATTTCAACTAAATTGATCCATCCAAAACGAACTTTGTACTTTGCTATGAAGTTCCACCAGGAATGAGTTTTCATGCAAAAACTGTCTATTTCAACTAACTTTGTCCATCCAAAACGAACTTTGTACTTTGCTATGAAGTTCCACCAGGAATGAGTTTTCATGCAAAAACTGTCTATTTCAACTAACTTTGTCCATCTGATTCGAACTTTGTACTTTGCTATGAAGTTCCACCAGGAATGAGTTTTCATACAAAAACTGTCTATTTCAACTTAATTCGTCCATCCAAAACGAACTTTGTACTTTGCTATGAAGTTCCACCAGGAATGAGTTTTCATGCAAGAACTGTCTATTTCAACTAACTTTGTCCATCCAAAACGAACTTTGTACTTTGCTATGAAGTTCCACCAGGAATGAGTTTTCATGCAAAAACTGTCTTTTTCAACTAAATTGATCCATCCAAAACGAACTTTGTACTTTGCTATGAAGTTCCACCAGGAATGAGTTTTTATGCAAAAACTGTCTATTTCAACTAACTTTGTCCATCCAAAACGAACTTTGTACTTTGCTATGAAGTTCCACCAGGAATGAGTTTTCATGCAAAAACTGTCTATTTCAACTAAATTGATCCATCCAAAACGAACTTTGTACTTTGCTATGAAGTTCCACCAGGAATGAGTTTTTATGCAAAAACTGTCTATTTCAACTAACTTTGTCCATCCAAAACGAACTTTGTACTTTGCTATGAAGTTCCACCAGGAATGAGTTTTTATGCAAAAACTGTCTATTTCAACTTACTTTGTCCATCCAAAACGAACTTTGTACGTTGCTATGAAGTTCCACCAGGAATGAGTTTTCATGCAAAAACTGTCTATTTCAACTTAATTCGTCCATCTGATTCGAACTTTGTACTTTGCTATGAAGTTCCACCAGGAATGAGTTTTCATACAAAAACTGTCTATTTCAACTTAATTCGTCCATCCAAAACGAACTTTGTACTTTGCTATGAAGTTCCACCAGGAATGAGTTTTCATACAAAAACTGTCTATTTCATCTAACTTTGTCCATCCAAAACGAACTTTGTACTTTGCTATGAAGTTCCACCAGGAATGAGTTTTCATGCAAAAACTGTCTATTTCAACTAAATTGATCCATCCAAAACGAACTTTGTACTTTGCTATGAAGTTCCACCAGGAATGAGTTTTCATGCAAAAACTGTCTATTTCAACTAAATTGATCCATCCAAAACGAACTTTTTACTTTGCTATGAAGTTCCACCAGGAATGAGTTTTTATGCAAAAACTGTCTATTTCAACTAACTTTGTCCATCCAAAACGAACTTTGTACTTTGCTATGAAGTTCCACCAGGAATGAGTTTTTATGCAAAAACTGTCTATTTCAACTAACTTTGTCCATCCAAAACGAACTTTGTACTTTGCTATGAAGTTCCACCAGGAATGAGTTTTCATGCAAAAACTGTCTATTTCAACTAAATTGATCCATCCAAAACGAACTTTGTACTTTGCTATGAAGTTCCACCAGGAATGAGTTTTTATGCAAAAACTGTCTATTTCAACTAAATTGATCCATCCAAAACGAACTTTGTACTTTGCTATGAAGTTCCACCAGGAATGAGTTTTCATGCAAAAACTGTCTATTTCAACTAAATTGATCCATCCAAAACGAACTTTGTACTTTGCTATGAAGTTCCACCAGGAATGAGTTTTCATGCAAAAACTGTCTATTTCAACTAAATTGATCCATCCAAAACGAACTTTGTACTTTGCTATGAAGTTCCACCAGGAATGAGTTTTCATGCAAAAACTGTCTATTTCAACTAAATTGATCCATCCAAAACGAGCTTTGTACTTTGCTATGAAGTTCCACCAGGAATGAGTTTTCATGCAAAAACTGTCTATTTCAACTAAATTGATCCATCCAAAACGAGCTTTGTACTTTGCTATGAAGTTCCACCAGGAATGAGTTTTCATGCAAAAACTGTCTATTTCAACTAACTTTGTCCATCCAAAACGAACTTTGTACTTTGCTATGAAGTTCCACCAGGAATGAGTTTTCATGCAAAAACTGTCTATTTCAACTAAATTGATCCATCCAAAACGAACTTTGTACTTTGCTATGAAGTTCCACCAGGAATGAGTTTTCATGCAAAAACTGTCTATTTCAACTAAATTGATCCATCCAAAACGAACTTTGTACTTTGCTATGAAGTTCCACCAGGAATGAGTTTTCATGCAAAAACTGTCTATTTCAACTAAATTGATCCATCCAAAACGAGCTTTGTACTTTGCTATGAAGTTCCACCAGGAATGAGTTTTCATGCAAAAACTGTCTATTTCAACTAACTTTGTCCATACAAAACGAACTTTGTACTTTGCTATGAAGTTCTACCAGGAATGAGTTTTCATGCAAAAACTGTCTATTTCAACTTAATTCGTCCATCTGATTCGAACTTTGTACTTTGCTATGAAGTTCCACCAGGAATGAGTTTTCATGCAAAAACTGTCTATTTCAACTAACTTTGTCCATCCAAAACGAACTTTGTACTTTGCTATGAAGTTCCACCAGGAATGAGTTTTCATACAAAAACTGTCTATTTCATCTAACTTTGTCCATCCAAAACGAACTTTGTACTTTGCTATGAAGTTCCACCAGGAATGAGTTTTCATGCAAAAACTGTCTATTTCAACTAACTTTGTCCATCCAAAACGAACTTTGTACTTTGCTATGAAGTTCCACCAGGAATGAGTTTTCATGCAAAAACTGTCTATTTCAACTAAATTGATCCATCCAAAACGAACTTTTTACTTTGCTATGAAGTTCCACCAGGAATGAGTTTTTATGCAAAAACTGTCTATTTCAACTAACTTTGTCCATCCAAAACGAACTTTGTACTTTGCTATGAAGTTCCACCAGGAATGAGTTTTCATGCAAAAACTGTCTATTTCAACTAACTTTGTCCATCCAAAACGAACTTTGTACTTTGCTATGAAGTTCCACCAGGAATGAGTTTTTATGCAAAAACTGTCTATTTCAACTAACTTTGTCCATCCAAAACGAACTTTGTACTTTGCTATGAAGTTCCACCAGGAATGAGTTTTCATGCAAAAACTGTCTATTTCAACTAACTTTGTCCATCCAAAACGAACTTTGTACTTTGCTATGAAGTTCCACCAGGAATGAGTTTTCATGCAAGAACTGTCTATTTCAACTAAATTGATCCATCCAAAACGAACTTTGTACTTTGCTATGAAGTTCCACCAGGAATGAGTTTTCATGCAAAAACTGTCTATTTCAACTAGTTTTGTCCATCCAAAACGAACTTTGTACTTTGCTATGAAGTTCCACCAGGAATGAGTTTTCATACAAAAACTGTCTATTTCATCTAACTTTGTCCATCCAAAACGAACTTTGTACTTTGCTATGAAGTTCCACCAGGAATGAGTTTTCATGCAAAAACTGTCTATTTCAACTAAATTGATCCATCCAAAACGAACTTTGTACTTTGCTATGAAGTTCCACCAGGAATGAGTTTTCATGCAAAAACTGTCTATTTCAACTAACTTTGTCCATCCAAAACGAACTTTGTACTTTGCTATGAAGTTCCACCAGGAATGAGTTTTCATGCAAAAACTGTCTATTTCAACTAACTTTGTCCATCCAAAACGAACTTTGTACTTTGCTATGAAGTTCCACCAGGAATAAGTTTTCATGCAAAAACTGTCTATTTCAACTAAATTGATCCATCCAAAACGAACTTTGTACTTTGCTATGAAGTTCCACCAGGAATGAGTTTTCATGCAAAAACTGTCTATTTCAACTAAATTGATCCATCCAAAACGAACTTTGTACTTTGCTATGAAGTTCCACCAGGAATGAGTTTTCATGCAAAAACTGTCTATTTCAACTAACTTTGTCCATCCAAAACGAACTTTGTACTTTGCTATGAAGTTCCACCAGGAATGAGTTTTCATGCAAAAACTGTCTATTTCAACTAACTTTGTCTATCCAAAACGAACTTTGTACTTTGCTATGAAGTTCCACCAGGAATGAGTTTTCATGCAAAAACTGTCTATTTCATCTAACTTTGTCCATCCAAAACGAACTTTGTACTTTGCTATGAAGTTCCACCAGGAATGAGTTTTCATGCAAAAACTGTCTATTTCAACTTAATTCGTCCATCCAAAACGAACTTTGTACTTTGCTATGAAGTTCCACCAGGAATGAGTTTTCATACAAAAACTGTCTATTTCAACTAACTTTGTCCATCTAAAACGAACTTTGTACTTTGCTATGAAGTTCTACCAGGAATGGGTTTTCATGCAAAAACTGTCTATTTCAACTTAATTCGTCCATCTGATTCGAACTTTGTACTTTGCTATGAAGTTCCACCAGGAATGAGTTTTCATGCAAAAACTGTCTATTTCAACTAACTTTGTCCATCCAAAACGAACTTTGTACTTTGCTATGAAGTTCCACCAGGAATGAGTTTTTATGCAAAAACTGTCTATTTCAACTAACTTTGTCCATCCAAAACGAACTTTGTACTTTGCTATGAAGTTCCACCAGGAATGAGTTTTCATGCAAAAACTATCTATTTCAACTAAATTGATCCATCCAAAACGAACTTTGTACTTTGCTATGAAGTTCCACCAGGAATGAGTTTTCATGCAAAAACTGTCTATTTCAACTAAATTGATCCATCCAAAACGAACTTTGTACTTTGCTATGAAGTTCCACCAGGAATGAGTTTTCATACAAAAACTGTCTATTTCAACTAACTTTGTCCATCCAAAACGAACTTTGTACTTTGCTATGAAGTTCCACCAGGAATGAGTTTTCATGCAAAAACTGTCTATTTCAACTTAATTCGTCCATCTGATTCGAACTTTGTACTTTGCTATGAAGTTCCACCAGGAATGAGTTTTCATACAAAAACTGTCTATTTCAACTTAATTCGTCCATCCAAAACGAACTTTGTACTTTGCTATGAAGTTCCACCAGGAATGAGTTTTTATGCAAAAACTGTCTATTTCAACTAACTTTGTCCATCCAAAACGAACTTTGTACTTTGCTATGAAGTTCCACCAGGAATGAGTTTTCATGCAAAAACTGTCTATTTCAACTAAATTGATCCATCCAAAACGAACTTTGTACTTTGCTATGAAGTTCCACCAGGAATGAGTTTTCATACAAAAACTGTCTATTTCAACTTAATTCGTCCATCCAAAACGAACTTTGTACTTTGCTATGAAGTTCCACCAGGAATGAGTTTTCATGCAAAAACTGTCTATTTCAACTAACTTTGTCCATCCAAAACGAACTTTGTACTTTGCTATGAAGTTCCACCAGGAATGAGTTTTCATGCAAAAACTGTCTATTTCAACTAAATTGATCCATCCAAAACGAACTTTGTACTTTGCTATGAAGTTCCACCAGGAATGAGTTTTCATGCAAAATCTGTCTATTTCATCTAACTTTGTCCATCCAAAACGAACTTTGTACTTTGCTATGAAGTTCCACCAGGAATGAGTTTTAATGCAAAAACTGTCTATTTCAACTTAATTCGTCCATCCAAAACGAACTTTGTACTTTGCTATGAAGTTCCACCAGGAATGAGTTTTCATACAAAAACTGTCTATTTCAACTAACTTTGTCCATCTAAAACGAACTTTGTACTTTGCTATGAAGTTCCACCAGGAATGAGTTTTCATGCAAAAACTGTCTATTTCAACTTAATTCGTCCATCTGATTCGAACTTTGTACTTTGCTATGAAGTTCCACCAGGAATGAGTTTTCATACAAAAACTGTCCATTTCAACTTAATTCGTCCATCCAAAACGAACTTTGTACTTTGCTATGAAGTTCCACCAGGAATGAGTTTTCATGCAAAAACTGTCTATTTCAACTAAATTGATCCATCCAAAACGAACTTTGTACTTTGCTATGAAGTTCCACCAGGAATGAGTTTTTATGCAAAAACTGTCTATTTCAACTAACTTTGTCCATCCAAAACGAACTTTGTACTTTGCTATGAAGTTCCACCAGGAATGAGTTTTCATGCAAAAACTATCTATTTCAACTAAATTGATCCATCCAAAACGAACTTTGTACTTTGCTATGAAGTTCCACCAGGAATGAGTTTTCATGCAAAAACTGTCTATTTAAACTAAATTGATCCATCCAAAACGAACTTTGTACTTTGCTTTGAAGTTCCACCAGGAATGAGTTTTCATGCAAAAACTGTCTATTTCAACTAAATTCGTCCATCTGATTCGAACTTTGTACTTTGCTATGAAGTTCCACCAGGAATGAGTTTTCATACAAAAACTGTCTATTTCAACTTAATTCGTCCATCCAAAACGAACTTTGTACTTTGCTATGAAGTTCCACCAGGAATGAGTTTTCATGCAAAAACTGTCTATTTCAACTAACTTTGTCCATCCAAAACGAACTTTGTACTTTGCTATGAAGTTCCACCAGGAATGAGTTTTCATGCAAAAACTGTCTATTTCAACTAAATTGATCCATCCAAAACGAACTTTGTACTTTGCTATGAAGTTCCACCAGGAATGAGTTTTCATACAAAAACTGTCTATTTCAACTTAATTCGTCCATCCAAAACGAACTTTGTACTTTGCTATGAAGTTCCACCAGGAATGAGTTTTCATGCAAAAACTGTCTATTTCAACTAACTTTGTCCATCCAAAACGAACTTTGTACTTTGCTATGAAGTTCCACCAGGAATGAGTTTTCATGCAAAAACTGTCTATTTAAACTAAATTGATCCATCCAAAACGAACTTTGTACTTTGCTTTGAAGTTCCACCAGGAATGAGTTTTCATGCAAAAACTGTCTATTTCAACTAACTTTGTCCATCCAAAACGAACTTTGTACTTTGCTATGAAGTTCCACCAGGAATGAGTTTTCATGCAAAAACTGTCTATTTCAACTAACTTTGTCCATCTAAAACGAACTTTGTACTTTGCTATGAAGTTCTACCAGGAATGGGTTTTCATGCAAAAACTGTCTATTTCAACTTAATTCGTCCATCTGATTCGAACTTTGTACTTTGCTATGAAGTTCCACCAGGAATGAGTTTTCATACAAAAACTGTCCATTTCAACTTAATTCGTCCATCCAAAACGAACTTTGTACTTTGCTATGAAGTTCCACCAGGAATGAGTTTTCATGCAAAAACTGTCTATTTCAACTAAATTGATCCATCCAAAACGAACTTTGTACTTTGCTATGAAGTTCCACCAGGAATGAGTTTTTATGCAAAAACTGTCTATTTCAACTAACTTTGTCCATCCAAAACGAACTTTGTACTTTGCTATGAAGTTCCACCAGGAATGAGTTTTCATGCAAAAACTATCTATTTCAACTAAATTGATCCATCCAAAACGAACTTTGTACTTTGCTATGAAGTTCTACCAGGAATGAGTTTTCATGCAAAAACTGTCTATTTCAACTAACTTTGTCCATCCAAAACGAACTTTGTACTTTGCTATGAAGTTCCACCAGGAATGAGTTTTCATACAAAAACTGTCTATTTCAACTAAATTGATCCATCCAAAACGAACTTTGTACTTTGCTTTGAAGTTCCACCAGGAATGAGTTTTCATGCAAAAACTGTCTATTTCAACTAACTTTGTCCATCCAAAACGAACTTTGTACTTTGCTATGAAGTTCCACCAGGAATGAGTTTTCATACAAAAACTGTCTATTTCAACTAACTTTGTCCATCTAAAACGAACTTTGTACTTTGCTATGAAGTTCTACCAGGAATGGGTTTTCATGCAAAAACTGTCTATTTCAACTTAATTCGTCCATCTGATTCGAACTTTGTACTTTGCTATGAAGTTCCACCAGGAATGAGTTTTCATACAAAAACTGTCCATTTCAACTTAATTCGTCCATCCAAAACGAACTTTGTACTTTGCTATGAAGTTCCACCAGGAATGAGTTTTCATGCAAAAACTGTCTATTTCAACTAAATTGATCCATCCAAAACGAACTTTGTACTTTGCTATGAAGTTCCACCAGGAATGAGTTTTTATGCAAAAACTGTCTATTTCAACTAACTTTGTCCATCCAAAACGAACTTTGTACTTTGCTATGAAGTTCCACCAGGAATGAGTTTTCATGCAAAAACTATCTATTTCAACTAAATTGATCCATCCAAAACGAACTTTGTACTTTGCTATGAAGTTCTACCAGGAATGAGTTTTCATGCAAAAACTGTCTATTTCAACTAACTTTGTCCATCCAAAACGAACTTTGTACTTTGCTATGAAGTTCCACCAGGAATGAGTTTTCATGCAAAAACTGTCTATTTCAACTTAATTCGTCCATCTGATTCGAACTTTGTACTTTGCTATGAAGTTCCACCAGGAATAAGTTTTCATACAAAAACTGTCTATTTCAACTTAATTCGTCCATCCAAAACGAACTTTGTACTTTGCTATGAAGTTCCACCAGGAATGAGTTTTCATGCAAAAACTGTCTATTTCAACTAACTTTGTCCATCCAAAACGAACTTTGTACTTTGCTATGAAGTTCCACCAGGAATGAGTTTTCATGCAAAAACTGTCTATTTCAACTAAATTGATCCATCCAAAACGAACTTTGTACTTTGCTATGAAGTTCCACCAGGAATGAGTTTTCATACAAAAACTGTCTATTTCAACTTAATTCGTCCATCCAAAACGAACTTTGTACTTTGCTATGAAGTTCCACCAGGAATGAGTTTTCATGCAAAAACTGTCTATTTCAACTAACTTTGTCCATCCAAAACGAACTTTGTACTTTGCTATGAAGTTCCACCAGGAATGAGTTTTCATGCAAAAACTGTCTATTTAAACTAAATTGATCCATCCAAAACGAACTTTGTACTTTGCTTTGAAGTTCCACCAGGAATGAGTTTTCATGCAAAAACTGTCTATTTCAACTAACTTTGTCCATCCAAAACGAACTTTGTACTTTGCTATGAAGTTCCACCAGGAATGAGTTTTCATGCAAAAACTGTCTATTTAAACTAAATTGATCCATCCAAAACGAACTTTGTACTTTGCTTTGAAGTTCCACCAGGAATGAGTTTTCATGCAAAAACTGTCTATTTCAACTAACTTTGTCCATCCAAAACGAACTTTGTACTTTGCTATGAAGTTCCACCAGGAATGAGTTTTCATGCAAAAACTGTCTATTTCAACTAACTTTGTCCATCTAAAACGAACTTTGTACTTTGCTATGAAGTTCTACCAGGAATGGGTTTTCATGCAAAAACTGTCTATTTCAACTTAATTCGTCCATCTGATTCGAACTTTGTACTTTGCTATGAAGTTCCACCAGGAATGAGTTTTCATACAAAAACTGTCCATTTCAACTTAATTCGTCCATCCAAAACGAACTTTGTACTTTGCTATGAAGTTCCACCAGGAATGAGTTTTCATGCAAAAACTGTCTATTTCAACTAAATTGATCCATCCAAAACGAACTTTGTACTTTGCTATGAAGTTCCACCAGGAATGAGTTTTTATGCAAAAACTGTCTATTTCAACTAACTTTGTCCATCCAAAACGAACTTTGTACTTTGCTATGAAGTTCCACCAGGAATGAGTTTTCATGCAAAAACTATCTATTTCAACTAAATTGATCCATCCAAAACGAACTTTGTACTTTGCTATGAAGTTCTACCAGGAATGAGTTTTCATGCAAAAACTGTCTATTTCAACTAACTTTGTCCATCCAAAACGAACTTTGTACTTTGCTATGAAGTTCCACCAGGAATGAGTTTTCATGCAAAAACTATCTATTTCAACTAAATTGATCCATCCAAAACGAACTTTGTACTTTGCTTTGAAGTTCCACCAGGAATGAGTTTTCATGCAAAAACTGTCTATTTCAACTAACTTTGTCCATCCAAAACGAACTTTGTACTTTGCTATGAAGTTCCACCAGGAATGAGTTTTCATACAAAAACTGTCTATTTCAACTAACTTTGTCCATCTAAAACGAACTTTGTACTTTGCTATGAAGTTCTACCAGGAATGGGTTTTCATGCAAAAACTGTCTATTTCAACTTAATTCGTCCATCTGATTCGAACTTTGTACTTTGCTATGAAGTTCCACCAGGAATGAGTTTTCATACAAAAACTGTCCATTTCAACTTAATTCGTCCATCCAAAACGAACTTTGTACTTTGCTATGAAGTTCCACCAGGAATGAGTTTTCATGCAAAAACTGTCTATTTCAACTAAATTGATCCATCCAAAACGAACTTTGTACTTTGCTATGAAGTTCCACCAGGAATGAGTTTTTATGCAAAAACTGTCTATTTCAACTAACTTTGTCCATCCAAAACGAACTTTGTACTTTGCTATGAAGTTCCACCAGGAATGAGTTTTCATGCAAAAACTATCTATTTCAACTAAATTGATCCATCCAAAACGAACTTTGTACTTTGCTATGAAGTTCTACCAGGAATGAGTTTTCATGCAAAAACTGTCTATTTCAACTAACTTTGTCCATCCAAAACGAACTTTGTACTTTGCTATGAAGTTCCACCAGGAATGAGTTTTCATGCAAAAACTGTCTATTTCAACTTAATTCGTCCATCTGATTCGAACTTTGTACTTTGCTATGAAGTTCCACCAGGAATGAGTTTTCATACAAAAACTGTCTATTTCAACTTAATTCGTCCATCCAAAACGAACTTTGTACTTTGCTATGAAGTTCCACCAGGAATGAGTTTTCATGCAAAAACTGTCTATTTCAACTAACTTTGTCCATCCAAAACGAACTTTGTACTTTGCTATGAAGTTCCACCAGGAATGAGTTTTCATGCAAAAACTGTCTATTTCAACTAAATTGATCCATCCAAAACGAACTTTGTACTTTGCTATGAAGTTCCACCAGGAATGAGTTTTCATACAAAAACTGTCTATTTCAACTTAATTCGTCCATCCAAAACGAACTTTGTACTTTGCTATGAAGTTCCACCAGGAATGAGTTTTCATGCAAAAACTGTCTATTTCAACTAACTTTGTCCATCCAAAACGAACTTTGTACTTTGCTATGAAGTTCCACCAGGAATGAGTTTTCATGCAAAAACTGTCTATTTAAACTAAATTGATCCATCCAAAACGAACTTTGTACTTTGCTTTGAAGTTCCACCAGGAATGAGTTTTCATGCAAAAACTGTCTATTTCAACTAACTTTGTCCATCCAAAACGAACTTTGTACTTTGCTATGAAGTTCCACCAGGAATGAGTTTTCATGCAAAAACTGTCTATTTCAACTAACTTTGTCCATCCAAAACGAACTTTGTACTTTGCTATGAAGTTCCACCAGGAATGAGTTTTCATGCAAAAACTGTCTATTTCAACTAAATTCGTCCATCCAACACGAACTTTGTACTTTGCTATGAAGTTCCACCAGGAATGAGTTTTCATGCAAAAACTGTCTATTTCAACTTAATTCGTCCATCTGATTCGAACTTTGTACTTTGCTATGAAGTTCCACCAGGAATGAGTTTTCATACAAAAACTGTCTATTTCAACTTAATTCGTCCATCCAAAACGAACTTTGTACTTTGCTATGAAGTTCCACCAGGAATGAGTTTTCATGCAAAAACTGTCTATTTCAACTAACTTTGTCCATCCAAAACGAACTTTGTACTTTGCTATGAAGTTCCACCAGGAATGAGTTTTCATGCAAAAACTGTCTATTTCAACTAAATTGATCCATCCAAAACGAACTTTGTACTTTGCTATGAAGTTCCACCAGGAATGAGTTTTTATGCAAAAACTGTCTATTTCAACTAACTTTGTCCATCCAAAACGAACTTTGTACTTTGCTATGAAGTTCCACCAGGAATGAGTTTTCATGCAAAAACTGTCTATTTCAACTAACTTTGTCCATCCAAAACGAACTTTGTACTTTGCTATGAAGTTCCACCAGGAATGAGTTTTCATGCAAAAACTGTCTATTTCAACTAAATTCGTCCATCCAACACGAACTTTGTACTTTGCTATGAAGTTCCACCAGGAATGAGTTTTCATGCAAAAACTGTCTATTTCAACTTAATTCGTCCATCTGATTCGAACTTTGTACTTTGCTATGAAGTTCCACCAGGAATGAGTTTTCATGCAAAAACTGTCTATTTCAACTAAATTGATCCATCCAAAACGAACTTTGTACTTTGCTATGAAGTTCCACCAGGAATGAGTTTTCATGCAAAAACTGTCTATTTCAACTAACTTTGTCCATCCAAAACGAACTTTGTACTTTGCTATGAAGTTCCACCAGGAATGAGTTTTCATGCAAAAACTGTCTATTTCAACTAAATTGATCCATCCAAAACGAACTTTGTACTTTGCTATGAAGTTCCACCAGGAATGAGTTTTTATGCAAAAACTGTCTATTTCAACTAAATTGATCCATCCAAAACGAACTTTTTACTTTGCTATGAAGTTCCACCAGGAATGAGTTTTTATGCAAAAACTGTCTATTTCAACTAACTTTGTCCATCCAAAACGAACTTTGTACTTTGCTATGAAGTTCCACCAGGAATGAGTTTTCATGCAAAAACTGTCTATTTCAACTAACTTTGTCCATCCAAAACGAACTTTGTACTTTGCTATGAAGTTCCACCAGGAATGAGTTTTCATGCAAAAACTGTCTATTTCAACTAAATTCGTCCATCCAACACGAACTTTGTACTTTGCTATGAAGTTCCACCAGGAATGAGTTTTCATGCAAAAACTGTCTATTTCAACTAAATTGATCCATCCAAAACGAACTTTGTACTTTGCTATGAAGTTCCACCAGGAATGAGTTTTCATGCAAAAACTGTCTTTTTCAACTTAATTCGTCCATCTGATTCGAACTTTGTACTTTGCTATGAAGTTCCACCAGGAATGAGTTTTCATACAAAAACTGTCTATTTCAACTTAATTCGTCCATCCAACACGAACTTTGTACTTTGCTATGAAGTTCCACCAGGAATGAGTTTTCATGCAAAAACTGTCTATTTCAACTTAATTCGTCCATCCAAAACGAACTTTGTACTTTGCTATGAAGTTCCACCAGGAATGAGTTTTCATGCAAAAACTGTCTATTTCAACTAACTTTGTCCATCCAAAACGAACTTTGTACTTTGCTATGAAGTTCCACCAGGAATGAGTTTTCATGCAAAAACTGTCTATTTCAACTAAATTGATCCATCCAAAACGAACTTTGTACTTTGCTATGAAGTTCCACCAGGAATGAGTTTTTATGCAAAAACTGTCTATTTCAACTAACTTTGTCCATCCAAAACGAACTTTGTACTTTGCTATGAAGTTCCACCAGGAATGAGTTTTCATGCAAAAACTGTCTATTTCAACTAACTTTGTCCATCCAAAACGAACTTTGTACTTTGCTATGAAGTTCCACCAGGAATGAGTTTTCATGCAAAAACTGTCTATTTCAACTAAATTCGTCCATCCAACACGAACTTTGTACTTTGCTATGAAGTTCCACCAGGAATGAGTTTTCATGCAAAAACTGTCTATTTCAACTAAATTGATCCATCCAAAACGAACTTTGTACTTTGCTATGAAGTTCCACCAGGAATGAGTTTTCATGCAAAAACTGTCTATTTCAACTTAATTCGTCCATCTGATTCGAACTTTGTACTTTGCTATGAAGTTCCACCAGGAATGAGTTTTCATACAAAAACTGTCTATTTCAACTTAATTCGTCCATCCAACACGAACTTTGTACTTTGCTATGAAGTTCCACCAGGAATGAGTTTTCATGCAAAAACTGTCTATTTCAACTAACTTTGTCCATCCAAAACGAACTTTGTACTTTGCTATGAAGTTCCACCAGGAATGAGTTTTCATGCAAAAACTGTCTATTTCAACTAAATTGATCCATCCAAAACGAACTTTGTACTTTGCTATGAAGTTCCACCAGGAATGAGTTTTTATGCAAAAACTGTCTATTTCAACTAACTTTGTCCATCCAAAACGAACTTTGTACTTTGCTATGAAGTTCCACCAGGAATGAGTTTTCATGCAAAACCTGTCTATTTCAACTAAATTGATCCATCCAAAACGAACTTTGTACTTTGCTATGAAGTTCCACCAGGAATGAGTTTTCATGCAAAAACTGTCTATTTCAACTAACTTTGTCCATCTAAAACGAACTTTGTACTTTGCTATGAAGTTCCACCAGGAATGAGTTTTCATGCAAAAACTGTCTATTTCAACTTAATTCGTCCATCTGATTCGAACTTTGTACTTTGCTATGAAGTTCCACCAGGAATGAGTTTTCATACAAAAACTGTCTATTTCAACTTAATTCGTCCATCCAAAACGAACTTTGTACTTTGCTATGAAGTTCCACCAGGAATGAGTTTTCATGCAAAAACTGTCTATTTCAACTAAATTGATCCATCCAAAACGAACTTTGTACTTTGCTATGAAGTTCCACCAGGAATGAGTTTTCATGCAAAAACTGTCTATTTCAACTAAATTGATCCATCCAAAACGAACTTTGTACTTTGCTATGAAGTTCCACCAGGAATGAGTTTTCATGCAAAAACTGTCTATTTCAACTAAATTGATCCATCCAAAACGAACTTTTTACTTTGCTATGAAGTTCCACCAGGAATGAGTTTTCATGCAAAAACTGTCTATTTCAACTAACTTTGTCCATCCAAAACGAACTTTGTACTTTGCTATGAAGTTCCACCAGGAATGAGTTTTTATGCAAAAACTGTCTATTTCAACTAACTTTGTCCATCCAAAACGAACTTTGTACTTTGCTATGAAGTTCCACCAGGAATGAGTTTTCATGCAAAAACTGTATATTTCAACTAAATTGATCCATCCAAAACGAACTTTGTACTTTGCTATGAAGTTCCACCAGGAATGAGTTTTCATGCAAAAACTGTCTATTTCAACTAACTTTGTCCATCCAAAACGAACTTTGTACTTTGCTTTGAAGTTCCACCAGGAATGAGTTTTCATGCAAAAACTGTCTATTTCAACTAACTTTGTCCATCCAAAACGAACTTTGTACTTTGCTATGAAGTTCCACCAGGAATGAGTTTTCATGCAAAAACTGTCTATTTCAACTAAATTGATCCATCCAAAACGAGCTTTGTACTTTGCTATGAAGTTCCACCAGGAATGAGTTTTCATGCAAAAACTGTCTATTTCAACTAACTTTGTCCATCCAAAACGAACTTTGTACTTTGCTATGAAGTTCCACCAGGAATGAGTTTTCATGCAAAAACTGTCTATTTCAACTTAATTCGTCCATCTGATTCGAACTTTGTACTTTGCTATGAAGTTCCACCAGGAATGAGTTTTCATACAAAAACTGTCTATTTCAACTTAATTCGTCCATCCAAAACGAACTTTGTACTTTGCTATGAAGTTCCACCAGGAATGAGTTTTCATGCAAAAACTGTCTATTTCAACTAACTTTGTCCATCCAAAACGAACTTTGTACTTTGCTATGAAGTTCCACCAGGAATGAGTTTTCATGCAAAAACTGTCTATTTCAACTAAATTGATCCATCCAAAACGAACTTTTTACTTTGCTATGAAGTTCCACCAGGAATGAGTTTTCATGCAAAAACTGTCTATTTCAACTAAATTGATCCATCCAAAACGAACTTTGTACTTTGCTATGAAGTTCCACCAGGAATGAGTTTTCATGCAAAAACTGTCTATTTCAACTAAATTGATCCATCCAAACCGAACTTTGTACTTTGCTATGAAGTTCCACCAGGAATGAGTTTTTATGCAAAAACTGTCTTTTTCAACTAACTTTGTCCATCCAAAACGAACTTTGTACTTTGCTATGAAGTTCCACCAGGAATGAGTTTTTATGCAAAAACTGTCTATTTCAACTAACTTTGTCCATCCAAAACGAACTTTGTACTTTGCTATGAAGTTCCACCAGGAATGAGTTTTTATGCAAAAACTGTCTATTTCAACTAACTTTGTCCATCTGATTCGAACTTTGTACTTTGCTATGAAGTTCCACCAGGAATGAGTTTTCATGCAAAAACTGTCTATTTCAACTAACTTTGTCCATCCAAAACGAACTTTGTACTTTGCTATGAAGTTCCACCAGGAATGAGTTTTCATGCAAAAACTGTCTATTTCAACTAAATTGATCCATCCAAAACGAACTTTGTACTTTGCTATGAAGTTCCACCAGGAATGAGTTTTTATGCAAAAACTGTCTATTTCAACTAACTTTGTCCATCCAAAACGAACTTTGTACTTTGCTATGAAGTTCCACCAGGAATGAGTTTTCATGCAAAAACTGTCTATTTCAACTAAATTGATCCATCCAAAACGAACTTTGTACTTTGCTATGAAGTTCCACCAGGAATGAGTTTTTATGCAAAAACTGTCTATTTCAACTAACTTTGTCCATCCAAAACGAACTTTGTACTTTGCTATGAAGTTCCACCAGGAATGAGTTTTTATGCAAAAACTGTCTATTTCAACTAACTTTGTCCATCCAAAACGAACTTTGTACTTTGCTATGAAGTTCCACCAGGAATGAGTTTTCATGCAAAAACTGTCTATTTCAACTAAATTGATCCATCCAAAACGAACTTTGTACTTTGCTATGAAGTTCCACCAGAATGAGTTTTCATGCAAAAACTGTCTATTTCAACTAAATTGATCAATCCAAAACGAACTTTGTACTTTGCTATGAAGTTCCACCAGGAATGAGTTTTCATACAAAAACTGTCTATTTCAACTAAATTGATCAATCCAAAACGAACTTTGTACTTTGCTATGAAGTTCCACCAGGAATGAGTTTTCATACAAAAACTGTCTATTTCAACTAAATTGATCCATCCAAAACGAACTTTGTACTTTGCTATGAAGTTCCACCAGGAATGAGTTTTCATGCAAAAACTGTCTATTTCAACTAAATTGATCCATCCAAAACGAACTTTGTACTTTGCTATGAAGTTCCACCAGGAATGAGTTTTCATGCAAAAACTGTCTATTTCAACTAAATTGATCCATCCAAAACGAACTTTGTACTTTGCTATGAAGTTCCACCAGGAATGAGTTTTCATGCAAAAACTGTCTATTTCAACTAAATTGATCCATCCAAAACGAACTTTGTACTTTGCTATGAAGTTCCACCAGGAATGAGTTTTCATGCAAAAACTGTCTATTTCAACTAACTTTGTCCATCCAAAACGAACTTTGTACTTTGCTATGAAGTTCCACCAGGAATGAGTTTTCATGCAAAAACTGTCTATTTCAACTAAATTGATCCATCCAAAACGAACTTTGTACTTTGCTATGAAGTTCCACCAGGAATGAGTTTTCATACAAAAACTGTCTATTTCAACTAAATTGATCAATCCAAAACGAACTTTGTACTTTGCTATGAAGTTCCACCAGGAATGAGTTTTCATACAAAAACTGTCTATTTCAACTAAATTGATCCATCCAAAACGAACTTTGTACTTTGCTATGAAGTTCCACCAGGAATGAGTTTTCATGCAAAAACTGTCTATTTCAACTAAATTGATCCATCCAAAACGAACTTTGTACTTTGCTATGAAGTTCCACCAGGAATGAGTTTTTATGCAAAAAACTGTCTATTTCAACTAACTTTGTCCATCCAAAACGAACTTTGTACTTTGCTATGAAGTTCCACCAGGAATGAGTTTTCATGCAAAAACTGTCTATTTCAACTAAATTGATCCATCCAAAACGAACTTTGTACTTTGCTATGAAGTTCCACCAGGAATGAGTTTTTATGCAAAAACTGTCTATTTCAACTAACTTTGTCCATCCAAAACGAACTTTGTACTTTGCTATGAAGTTCCACCAGGAATGAGTTTTTATGCAAAAACTGTCTATTTCAACTAACTTTGTCCATCCAAAACGAACTTTGTACTTTGCTATGAAGTTCCACCAGGAATGAGTTTTCATGCAAAAACTGTCTATTTCAACTAAATTGATCCATCCAAAACGAACTTTGTACTTTGCTATGAAGTTCCACCAGGAATGAGTTTTCATGCAAAAACTGTCTATTTCAACTAAATTGATCAATCCAAAACGAACTTTGTACTTTGCTATGAAGTTCCACCAGGAATGAGTTTTCATACAAAAACTGTCTATTTCAACTAAATTGATCAATCCAAAACGAACTTTGTACTTTGCTATGAAGTTCCACCAGGAATGAGTTTTCATACAAAAACTGTCTATTTCAACTAAATTGATCCATCCAAAACGAACTTTGTACTTTGCTATGAAGTTCCACCAGGAATGAGTTTTCATGCAAAAACTGTCTATTTCAACTAAATTGATCCATCCAAAACGAACTTTGTACTTTGCTATGAAGTTCCACCAGGAATGAGTTTTCATGCAAAAACTGTCTATTTCAACTAAATTGATCCATCCAAAACGAACTTTGTACTTTGCTATGAAGTTCCACCAGGAATGAGTTTTCATGCAAAAACTGTCTATTTCAACTAAATTGATCCATCCAAAACGAACTTTGTACTTTGCTATGAAGTTCCACCAGGAATGAGTTTTCATGCAAAAACTGTCTATTTCAACTAACTTTGTCCATCTAAAACGAACTTTGTACTTTGCTATGAAGTTCCACCAGGAATGAGTTTTCATGCAAAAACTGTCTATTTCAACTAACTTTGTCCATCCAAAACGAACTTTGTACTTTGCTATGAAGTTCCACCAGGAATGAGTTTTCATGCAAAAACTGTCTATTTCAACTAACTTTGTCCATCCAAAACGAACTTTGTACTTTGCTATGAAGTTCCACCAGGAATGAGTTTTCATGCAAAAACTGTCTATTTCAACTAAATTGATCCATCCAAAACGAGCTTTGTACTTTGCTATGAAGTTCCACCAGGAATGAGTTTTCATGCAAAAACTGTCTATTTCAACTAACTTTGTCCATCCAAAACGAACTTTGTACTTTGCTATGAAGTTCCACCAGGAATGAGTTTTCATGCAAAAACTGTCTATTTCAACTTAATTCGTCCATCTGATTCGAACTTTGTACTTTGCTATGAAGTTCCACCAGGAATGAGTTTTCATACAAAAACTGTCTATTTCAACTTAATTCGTCCATCCAAAACGAACTTTGTACTTTGCTATGAAGTTCCACCAGGAATGAGTTTTCATGCAAAAACTGTCTATTTCAACTAACTTTGTCCATCCAAAACGAACTTTGTACTTTGCTATGAAGTTCCACCAGGAATGAGTTTTCATGCAAAAACTGTCTATTTCAACTAACTTTGTCCATCCAAAACGAACTTTTTACTTTGCTATGAAGTTCCACCAGGAATGAGTTTTCATGCAAAAACTGTCTATTTCAACTAAATTGATCCATCCAAAACGAACTTTGTACTTTGCTATGAAGTTCCACCAGGAATGAGTTTTCATGCAAAAACTGTCTATTTCAACTAACTTTGTCCATCCAAAACGAACTTTGTACTTTGCTATGAAGTTCCACCAGGAATGAGTTTTCATACAAAAACTGTCTATTTCAACTTAATTCGTCCATCCAAAACGAACTTTGTACTTTGCTATGAAGTTCCACCAGGAATGAGTTTTCATGCAAAAACTGTCTATTTCAACTAAATTGATCCATCCAAACCGAACTTTGTACTTTGCTATGAAGTTCCACCAGGAATGAGTTTTTATGCAAAAACTGTCTTTTTCAACTAACTTTGTCCATCCAAAACGAACTTTGTACTTTGCTATGAAGTTCCACCAGGAATGAGTTTTTATGCAAAAACTGTCTATTTCAACTAACTTTGTCCATCCAAAACGAACTTTGTACTTTGCTATGAAGTTCCACCAGGAATGAGTTTTTATGCCAAAACTGTCTATTTCAACTAACTTTGTCCATCTGATTCGAACTTTGTACTTTGCTATGAAGTTCCACCAGGAATGAGTTTTCATACAAAAACTGTCTATTTCAACTTAATTCGTCCATCCAAAACGAACTTTGTACTTTGCTATGAAGTTCCACCAGGAATGAGTTTTCATGCAAAAACTGTCTATTTCAACTAACTTTGTCCATCCAAAACGAACTTTGTACTTTGCTATGAAGTTCCACCAGGAATGAGTTTTCATGCAAAAACTGTCTATTTCAACTAAATTGATCCATCCAAAACGAACTTTGTACTTTGCTATGAAGTTCCACCAGGAATGAGTTTTTATGCAAAAACTGTCTATTTCAACTAACTTTGTCCATCCAAAACGAACTTTGTACTTTGCTATGAAGTTCCACCAGGAATGAGTTTTCATGCAAAAACTGTCTATTTCAACTAAATTGATCCATCCAAAACGAACTTTGTACTTTGCTATGAAGTTCCACCAGGAATGAGTTTTTATGCAAAAACTGTCTATTTCAACTAACTTTGTCCATCCAAAACGAACTTTGTACTTTGCTATGAAGTTCCACCAGGAATGAGTTTTTATGCAAAAACTGTCTATTTCAACTAACTTTGTCCATCCAAAACGAACTTTGTTCTTTGCTATGAAGTTCCACCAGGAATGAGTTTTCATGCAAAAACTGTCTATTTCAACTAAATTGATCCATCCAAAACGAACTTTGTACTTTGCTATGAAGTTCCACCAGGAATGAGTTTTCATGCAAAAACTGTCTATTTCAACTAACTTTGTCCATCCAAAACGAACTTTGTACTTTGCTATGAAGTTCCACCAGGAATGAGTTTTCATGCAAAAACTGTCTATTTCAACTAAATTGATCCATCCAAAACGAACTTTGTACTTTGCTATGAAGTTCCACCAGGAATGAGTTTTCATGCAAAAACTGTCTATTTCAACTAACTTTGTCCATCCAAAACGAACTTTGTACTTTGCTATGAAGTTCCACCAGGAATGAGTTTTCATGCAAAAACTGTCTATTTCAACTAAATTGATCCATCCAAAACGAACTTTGTACTTTGCTATGAAGTTCCACCAGGAATGAGTTTTCATGCAAAAACTGTCTATTTCAACTAAATTGATCCATCCAAAACGAACTTTGTACTTTGCTATGAAGTTCCACCAGGAATGAGTTTTCATGCAAAAACTGTCTATTTCAACTAACTTTGTCCATCCAAAACGAACTTTGTACTTTGCTATGAAGTTCCACCAGGAATGAGTTTTTATGCAAAAACTGTCTATTTCAACTAACTTTGTCCATCCAAAACGAACTTTGTTCTTTGCTATGAAGTTCCACCAGGAATGAGTTTTCATGCAAAAACTGTCTATTTCAACTAAATTGATCCATCCAAAACGAACTTTGTACTTTGCTATGAAGTTCCACCAGGAATGAGTTTTCATGCAAAAACTGTTTATTTCAACTAACTTTGTCCATCCAAAACGAACTTTGTACTTTGCTATGAAGTTCCACCAGGAATGAGTTTTCATGCAAAAACTGTCTATTTCAACTAAATTGATCCATCCAAAACGAACTTTGTACTTTGCTATGAAGTTCCACCAGGAATGAGTTTTCATGCAAAAACTGTCTATTTCAACTAACTTTGTCCATCCAAAACGAACTTTGTACTTTGCTATGAAGTTCCACCAGGAATGAGTTTTTATGCAAAAACTGTCTTTTTCAACTAACTTTGTCCATCCAAAACGAACTTTGTACTTTGCTATGAAGTTCCACCAGGAATGAGTTTTCATGCAAAAACTGTCTATTTCAACTAAATTGATCCATCCAAAACGAACTTTGTACTTTGCTATGAAGTTCCACCAGGAATGAGTTTTCATGCAAAAACTGTCTATTTCAACTAACTTTGTCCATCTAAAACGAACTTTGTACTTTGCTATGAAGTTCCACCAGGAATGAGTTTTTATGCAAAAACTGTCTATTTCAACTAAATTGATCCATCCAAAACGAACTTTGTACTTTGCTATGAAGTTCCACCAGGAATGAGTTTTTATGCAAAAACTGTCTATTTCAACTAACTTTGTCCATCCAAAACGAACTTTGTACTTTGCTATGAAGTTCCACCAGGAATGAGTTTTCATGCAAAAACTGTCTATTTCAACTAAATTGATCCATCCAAAACGAACTTTGTACTTTGCTATGAAGTTCCACCAGGAATGAGTTTTCATGCAAAAACTGTCTATTTCAACTAACTTTGTCCATCCAAAACGAACTTTGTACTTTGCTATGAAGTTCCACCAGGAATGAGTTTTCATGCAAAAACTGTCTATTTCAACTAACTTTGTCCATCCAAAACGAACTTTGTTCTTTGCTATGAAGTTCCACCAGGAATGAGTTTTCATGCAAAAACTGTCTATTTCAACTAAATTGATCCATCCAAAACGAACTTTGTACTTTGCTATGAAGTTCCACCAGGAATGAGTTTTCATGCAAAAACTGTCTATTTCAACTAACTTTGTCCATCCAAAACGAACTTTGTACTTTGCTATGAAGTTCCACCAGGAATGAGTTTTCATGCAAAAACTGTCTATTTCAACTAAATTGATCCATCCAAAACGAACTTTGTACTTTGCTATGAAGTTCCACCAGGAATGAGTTTTCATGCAAAAACTGTCTATTTCAACTAAATTGATCCATCCAAAACGAACTTTGTACTTTGCTATGAAGTTCCACCAGGAATGAGTTTTCATGCAAAAACTGTCTATTTCAACTAACTTTGTCCATCTAAAACGAACTTTGTACTTTGCTATGAAGTTCTACCAGGAATGAGTTTTCATGCAAAAACTGTCTATTTCAACTTAATTCGTCCATCTGATTCGAACTTTGTACTTTGCTATGAAGTTCCACCAGGAATGAGTTTTTATGCAAAAACTGTCTATTTCAACTAACTTTTGTCCATCCAAAACGAACTTTGTACTTTGCTATGAAGTTCCACCAGGAATGAGTTTTTATGCAAAAACTGTCTATTTCAACTAACTTTGTCCATCCAAAACGAACTTTTTACTTTGCTATGAAGTTCCACCAGGAATGAGTTTTCATGCAAAAACTGTCTATTTCAACTAAATTGATCCATCCAAAACGAACTTTGTACTTTGCTATGAAGTTCCACCAGGAATGAGTTTTCATGCAAAAACTGTCTATTTCAACTAAATTGATCAATCCAAAACGAACTTTGTACTTTGCTATGAAGTTCCACCAGGAATGAGTTTTCATACAAAAACTGTCTATTTCAACTTAATTCGTCCATCCAAAACGAACTTTGTACTTTGCTATGAAGTTCCACCAGGAATGAGTTTTCATGCAAAAACTGTCTATTTCAACTAAATTGATCCATCCAAAACGAACTTTGTACTTTGCTATGAAGTTCCACCAGGAATGAGTTTTCATGCAAAAACTGTCTATTTCAACTAAATTGATCCATCCAAAACGAACTTTGTACTTTGCTATGAAGTTCCACCAGGAATGAGTTTTCATGCAAAAACTGTCTATTTCAACTTAATTCGTCCATCCAAAACGAACTTTGTACTTTGCTATGAAGTTCCACCAGGAATGAGTTTTTTATGCAAAAACTGTCTATTTCAACTAACTTTGTCCATCCAAAACGAACTTTGTACTTTGCTATGAAGTTCCACCAGGAATGAGTTTTTATGCAAAAACTGTCTATTTCAACTAACTTTGTCCATCCAAAACGAACTTTGTACTTTGCTATGAAGTTCCACCAGGAATGAGTTTTCATGCAAAAACTGTCTATTTCAACTAAATTGATCCATCCAAAACGAACTTTGTACTTTGCTATGAAGTTCCACCAGGAATGAGTTTTCATGCAAAAACTGTCTATTTCAACTAAATTGATCCATCCAAAACGAACTTTGTACTTTGCTATGAAGTTCCACCAGGAATGAGTTTTCATGCAAAAACTGTTTATTTCAACTAACTTTGTCCATCCAAAACGAACTTTGTACTTTGCTATGAAGTTCCACCAGGAATGAGTTTTCATGCAAAAACTGTCTATTTCAACTAACTTTGTCCATCTAAAACGAACTTTGTACTTTGCTATGAAGTTCTACCAGGAATGAGTTTTCATGCAAAAACTGTCTATTTCAACTTAATTCGTCCATCTGATTCGAACTTTGTACTTTGCTATGAAGTTCCACCAGGAATGAGTTTTCATACAAAAACTGTCTATTTCAACTTAATTCGTCCATCCAAAACGAACTTTGTACTTTGCTATGAAGTTCCACCAGGAATGAGTTTTCATGCAAAAACTGTCTATTTCAACTAAATTGATCCATCCAAAACGAACTTTGTACTTTGCTATGAAGTTCCACCAGAAATGAGTTTTTATGCAAAAACTGTCTATTTCAACTAACTTTGTCCATCCAAAACGAACTTTGTACTTTGCTATGAAGTTCCACCAGGAATGAGTTTTCATGCAAAAACTATCTATTTCAACTAAATTGATCCATCCAAAACGAACTTTGTACTTTGCTATGAAGTTCCACCAGGAATGAGTTTTCATGCAAAAACTGTCTATTTCAACTAAATTGATCCATCCAAAACGAACTTTGTACTTTGCTATGAAGTTCCACCAGGAATGAGTTTTCATACAAAAACTGTCTATTTCAACTAACTTTGTCCATCCAAAACGAACTTTGTACTTTGCTATGAAGTTCCACCAGGAATGAGTTTTCATGCAAAAACTGTCTATTTCAACTTAATTCGTCCATCTGATTCGAACTTTGTACTTTGCTATGAAGTTCCACCAGGAATGAGTTTTCATGCAAAAACTGTCTATTTCAACTAACTTTGTCCATCCAAAACGAACTTTGTACTTTGCTATGAAGTTCCACCAGGAATGAGTTTTCATGCAAAAACTGTCTATTTCAACTAAATTGATCCATCCAAAACGAACTTTGTACTTTGCTATGAAGTTCCACCAGGAATGAGTTTTCATGCAAAAACTGTCTATTTCAACTAACTTTGTCCATCCAAAACGAACTTTGTACTTTGCTATGAAGTTCCACCAGGAATGAGTTTTCATGCAAAAACTGTCTATTTCAACTAACTTTGTCCATCTGATTCGAACTTTGTACTTTGCTATGAAGTTCCACCAGGAATGAGTTTTCATACAAAAACTGTCTATTTCAACTTAATTCGTCCATCCAAAACGAACTTTGTACTTTGCTATGAAGTTCCACCAGGAATGAGTTTTCATGCAAAAACTGTCTATTTCAACTAACTTTGTCCATCCAAAACGAACTTTGTACTTTGCTATGAAGTTCCACCAGGAATGAGTTTTCATGCAAAAACTGTATATTTCAACTAAATTGATCCATCCAAAACGAACTTTGTACTTTGCTATGAAGTTCCACCAGGAATGAGTTTTCATGCAAAAACTGTCTATTTCAACTAACTTTGTCCATCCAAAACGAACTTTGTACTTTGCTATGAAGTTCCACCAGGAATGAGTTTTCATGCAAAAACTGTCTATTTCAACTAAATTGATCCATCCAAAACGAACTTTGTACTTTGCTATGAAGTTCCACCAGGAATGAGTTTTTATGCAAAAACTGTCTATTTCAACTAACTTTGTCCATCCAAAACGAACTTTGTACTTTGCTATGAAGTTCCACCAGGAATGAGTTTTTATGCAAAAACTGTCTATTTCAACTAACTTTGTCCATCCAAAACGAACTTTGTACTTTGCTATGAAGTTCCACCAGGAATGAGTTTTCATGCAAAAACTGTCTATTTCAACTTAATTCGTCCATCTGATTCGAACTTTGTACTTTGCTATGAAGTTCCACCAGGAATGAGTTTTCATGCAAAAACTGTCTATTTCAACTAAATTGATCCATCCAAAACGAACTTTGTACTTTGCTATGAAGTTCCACCAGGAATGAGTTTTCATGCAAAAACTGTCTATTTCAACTAACTTTGTCCATCCAAAACGAACTTTGTACTTTGCTATGAAGTTCCACCAGGAATGAGTTTTCATGCAAAAACTGTATATTTCAACTAAATTGATCCATCCAAAACGAACTTTGTACTTTGCTATGAAGTTCCACCAGGAATGAGTTTTCATGCAAAAACTGTCTATTTCAACTAACTTTGTCCATCCAAAACGAACTTTGTACTTTGCTATGAAGTTCCACCAGGAATGAGTTTTCATGCAAAAACTGTCTATTTCAACTAAATTGATCCATCCAAAACGAACTTTGTACTTTGCTATGAAGTTCCACCAGGAATGAGTTTTTATGCAAAAACTGTCTATTTCAACTAACTTTGTCCATCCAAAACGAACTTTGTACTTTGCTATGAAGTTCCACCAGGAATGAGTTTTTATGCAAAAACTGTCTATTTCAACTAACTTTGTCCATCCAAAACGAACTTTGTACTTTGCTATGAAGTTCCACCAGGAATGAGTTTTCATGCAAAAACTGTCTATTTCAACTAAATTGATCCATCCAAAACGAACTTTGTACTTTGCTATGAAGTTCCACCAGGAATGAGTTTTCATGCAAAAACTGTCTATTTCAACTAACTTTGTCCATCCAAAACGAACTTTGTACTTTGCTATGAAGTTCCACCAGGAATGAGTTTTCATGCAAAAACTGTCTATTTCAACTAACTTTGTCCATCCAAAACGAACTTTGTACTTTGCTATGAAGTTCCACCAGGAATGAGTTTTCATGCAAAAACTGTCTATTTCAACTAACTTTGTCCATCCAAAACGAACTTTGTACTTTGCTATGAAGTTCCACCAGGAATGAGTTTTCATGCAAAAACTGTCTA